>NW_016690287.1:3507411-3520975 GCF_001604755.1 Lepidothrix coronata | reverse complement strand
TGAGCACTGAACAGATTGCCCAGAGAGGGTGTGGAGTCTCCCTCACTGGGGATGTTCCAGAGTTGTCTGGACACAGTCCTGTGCCATGTGCTCTGGGATGACCCTGCTGGAGTAGGGAGGAGGGACCAGATGCCCCACTGTGGTCCCTTCCAACATTATCCATTCTGTGATTCTGGGATTCTGTGGAATGAAGATTCCCAGATCTTCACTATTTTTTCTGTACTTCTCATAGTATGGTCACAAGGAATGACCTCAGATGCTTTCATGCCCAGCCTTCCTCAGGAAAGCTGCTTCTGCTGCTGTTGCCTGGTGATCCAGATATGAGAAAGTTTATAGGGCAAGTTTTAAGTGATGGAAGATGAAGTAGAGTTGAAGCTTGCAGAAGTCCAGTGTCTAAGTGCTTCCAGGAAGATTTGAAATACAGTGTCACAGCAGTAGAAGGATCATGGCAGTAGAAAGAGCAAGAGTCCAGTAGACTGACCACAGGATGGGATGGATGAAGCAGACATCAGATTTAATGGAGAACTGCTTCTTGACTTTGGCCAAAGTAATCAGTATTCCTGCCTGTAGTTTTTCCACACATAAAATGGACACAATAATATTTACTTTTTGTGCTTTTGTCGTGTTATGATTAAAAATTACTTACCTTTTAAAATCCCTATGGAATATGTGTTATCCAAAGATACAGATAGGAAAGACTGCCAATAGGCATTAATATCTAGGGAGAAGACAAGGAAATGAAAGCAAGGGTATTAAAGGTGCCAGAAAGAATAAAAGATGAAACCAGGAAGGAACAAAGATTATTAGAGACATATAACTGCTGGACAAAAAAGGGAGCGGAGGAATATGATAAGGAAAAGGTAAAGGAAAGATAACTATTCGTAAAGGTAAATGGAAGAAAAAGAAGAGTAACAAATATGAACAAAGAGAAAAAACAGTGAGGGAAGAACTGAGGAAGATGTGCTAGTTTCACTTAGTAGGACTTGTTACCATGGAAGTACCACCAAATGGGCTGCACATGAGAAGGAGAGGGCAGAAAATAGAAAAAGCAGGAAAGCAGATTAGCAGGGGGAAAAAAAAAGTGTAAGCTGAGCCTAACATTTTAATGATTTTTTTTTAAATTATTTCGTCGGTAGCTGTGGTTTTCTTTGGAAAACCAATGTTTTTTGTTAAAAATAGTTTTCAACAAAAATCTTCAGTGTTGGTCAAAAAGAAGAACATAAAATCTAAGCTCGGTAACCAAAAACCTTTCTGCATTATGCTTAAAACTCCCATTTTTTCGGAGTTTTTTATGAAAACCTGATGTTTCTGTGGGAAAATCATCACTTCCCAGACACGTCTATTTTTAGGCCTGTGTTCTCAATTAGCCTGGTACTCATTTGCAGAGGGGCTCTTTGCAGCACTGCAGCAATGTGGTGTGTCAAAGGGTTACAAAGGGGCCTGCCTGGTACTAAAAAGCCACACAGGTGACTTTACAGCAGCTGCCAGCCAACCTTTCTCCTTCTCTCTGCATCTGGAAAGAGAGGCAAGAGGTGTCAGATGTTCTGGTGAGAACTTCTCGTAGCAGAGGATCATGATGTGAAAGAAAGTGAGTGGTAAAAGCACAATGTACAAGAATCACAGAATCACAGAATGGTTTGAGTTGGAAGGGACCTTAAATATCATCTTGTTCCAACTCCCTGCCATGGGGGGGGGACACCTTCCACTAGCCCAGGTTGCTCAGAGCCCCATCCAACCTGGCCTTGAACACTTCCAGGTATGGGGCAGCCACAGCTTCTCTGGGCAATCCCTGCCAGGGCCTCCCCACCCTCCCAGGGAAGAATTTCTTCCTAATATCCAATCTAAACCTCCTCTCTGTCAGTTTGAAGCCATTCGCCCTTGTCCTGTCACTCCAGGCCCCTGGAAATAGTTTCTCCTCGTCTTCTTCGTAGGCTCCCTTCAGGTCCTGGAAAGCCACAATTAGGTCCCCCCAAAGCCTTCTCTTCTCCAGGCTGGACAATCCCAATTCTCTCAGCCTTTCCTCTATCCCTCTGATCATGTGCTTTCGATATATGATTGATCCCAGCATCAGCCACAAGTAATCCTTTTGCTTTTGCTGTTACACGTCTGAATCATCAGCTAAACTCTGCACTCTGGGAGAGAACCTGTGGTGGCTCTGTCAGAACACACAACCACAGTACTAAATGCAACTAAGTCACTCGAGCGTATCTGTTGCTTTCTGCCCGCAGAAATTTGTCTTAGTGGCTCTGTTCCCACTTACAAGCTTTGTGCTTGAGGGGATGAGAAAAACTGTCAAGATGATCATGGGAAAGTTTATACATCCAGCGACTCAGTCAGCAAAGCTCTGGGCGTAGCACGCTGCGAGTGCATTAGCTGCCCACGGATGGGCGTTCAGCCTTGGAGCAGGTTAGCTCTCTGGAGCCATGGATCTGCTCCAGCACCTGCCTCACATTGACAACCAGAGCAAAGCAGCAGTCTGAGGGGCAGGAGGGCATCATGCAAAAAATTAGCTGCCAGAGGACTCTGAAATATTTTGATGGACAAATGTACACTTCCCTCTGCTGCGAAGTTGAATATTAAGATTTCTGATGGGTCTGGCATCTCTCTTACCTCACTCACCGCACCGAAGCTCTTCACTGGGCAGCCCCCAAGCTTTCTGGCACCACTGCCAGAAAGATCACATCCCCAGTAGCAGCAGTTCCTTGCTGTGATGGAAACCTAGAGACCTGCCCCTGTGGGCTTCACCGACCTGGCACAAGGGAGCTCTTGTATTTGTCATCAGCGGTGTTGCTATGGCCACGGCACACAGGTATAAACCTTGCCCAGGGGACATTGTTACAGGAGAGCAGGGTGCAGCCCAGGAACAGGTACTGCTTTACTCACATGATTTATTTTCATGACTGTCGGGCTCTCTGGAGTTTATCCATTCAGTTGCTTTTGCAGGAAATCTCCTTACAACAGAGCACTAGTGCATTTAGTAATAATATTTTACATCTATATTGGGCTCTGTGCATTCCAAGTGCAATACACATTCATTCATCTTATCTTTTTATCTCATGACAGTTGCCTGCAGCGCTGAGTTGGTTTGATCCCAGCCTCACAGACTTTTCAACAGTGGAATTGTTACCTGACTAATTATCCATCTAAGTCATGACGACGGACTGGTGGCTGGGCCCCACTCTCAGTTTTAACCAGCAGCTCCTGTCACTCCAGTGAGGGGGCTCTGGGATTTTCTGCTGTTGAAGACAGGGAAAAGAAAGGGTTAGGGTTAGGATTAGGGTTAGATCTTGGAGGCAATTTTCATTTAGTTTGTTTTCACCATGAGGGTGAAACTTTGCCCCAACTAGGGGCAAAGTTGTTTTTGGAAATACAGATGCACTTGCTGTTGATTTACAGGAAATGCAGTCAAGCATCTCTGTATTAATTTTACCCACAAGTAATAGGGAGATGAGGAGACTTATATCCCTTCTCCATTTGCTGGCTCCAAAATGATGCACTAATTCAGTGTGAAGTCTATAGCCGTGCTTTTAGAGAATATTTATATTAAACTGGTAGGTCACTGGTTGCAAATAGTAATATTTTCCGTATTAGAGGTCCTCTTGCATGCTGCAGGCAGCTCAGGTCACTAAAGTCCAAAACTGATGAACTCAGACTGGAGGAGCTGCAACAAGGATTTCAATGAAGGTGTATGTGAAGTTGCTGCAAAGGATGGGGGAAAATTGTCAAAATTATCAAAAACTATGGGGTCCTAAGAGTTGGAACCATTATAAGGTGACAATTTTCAAAAAGCTGAACTGATTTAGCTCTATCAAGGGAAATTAAGACAAATGGAACAAATGATCTCACACTAAAAACACAACAGAAGTGGCTTATTTAGCTCTTTTTTAGCCTAGGGAAAAAGAATCTCAGCAGGTATATGACTTTTCTTTCTGAAAATATGTGAAAGAGAATAGCTATTTAGATTAAAGACCATGTTTGCACATATAAGCTACACTTAGAGAACTGTAAGCAAGAAATCAGAAGAATGTTTCAAACCATCAGAGGAAGGAGGTTTTGGAGGAGCTTGCAAGAGCAGCAGGAGGAGAAAACTTTTTACCCAATTTAAAAATAAAAAATTGGAAGAACCTACACCCTGTGTTTTCATGTGGTGTCAGGGAACAGGACTCAGCTACTTCAGATGCCATTTCCAGGTCCATTTCCCATGTCCCTCCTCTTTCCCTGCCATCCCAGATATTTTTTCAGGTTAAATGTGTGGTTTGGAACTTTGGTGTTTAATATTAATGCTGACCACTATGACAGATATAAGTGGGGAAAAAAAGCTCCAAGCTTAAATTTTCAAAACTTAGTTTATTCTTAGGAATTAGAAAACACCTGGGAAGGCACCCTCACTACCCATCACCTCTCCCATCACGTTGGCTGCCTTCGGGACCCTCCCTCGTAAGCAGCAAAATGAAACAAATCAACACCATAGTTACTGTTTTTCAAGCGACTTCCAAGAATTTTCTTATCAGGGTTGAAATGAAGCAAACCACGTTACATAACGCTGTGTAGCCTGGATCCAGCAGCTCTTGGGGTTGCCAGGAACATCAGCTGTGTGACACAGACGGGGTTCTGGGCAAGACTGATGCACTTTTAGAAAATGTGTTAGAAGTCTTTTTTTTCCTGAGAGGTTTTTTGCAACCTGCTACCCCCAGTTTCTGCTACCTCAAGCTTCACTCGTAAACCTGGAAAATTGTTCAACGGGAATTTAATGTTCAGCTAATGTTTTAAAAATTCCTTAAAACTTACCAAGGTACTTTCAACATAGAATCACAGAATGATTTGGGTGGGAAGGGACCTTGAAGATCATCCAGTACCACCCCCCATCCATGGGCAGGGACACCTTCCATTAGCCCAGGTTTCTCAGAGCCCCATCCAACCTGGCCTTCAACACTTCCAGGGATGGGGCAGCCACAGCTTCTCTGGGCAACCTGTGCCAGGGCCTTTCCACCCTCACAGGGAAGAATCATAATATTATAATAATATCCAATCTAAACCTGCTGTTCGTCAGTTTGAAGCCATTGCCCCTTGTCTTGTCACTACAGTTCCTGATGAACAGTTCCTCCCAGGCTTCCCTGTAGCCCCTTCAGATACCGGAAGGTGCTCTGAGGTCTCCACACAACACGTCTCCTCCAGGCTGAACATTCCCAACTTTCTCAGCCTGGCTTCGTAGGGGAGGTGTTCCAGTCCCCTTATCAACTTCATGGGCTCCTCTGGACTTGCTTCAACAGTTCCATGCCCTTCTTATATAGGTTCACCCAGCACATCACCATTATTCTGTAGTGAAAAAGTAAATTTGCTGTGGAATTTGGTATTTAAGACAATCTTGGATCTTGTGTCATCTCCTGATGAAGTCCTTGTGACCCAAGTAAAACATATTTTTATGCCACTCTTTCCAGTTCAATATCCACTGCTGTGTATGTTGTGTCTTCTGCATCTCCTTTGTGGCTCTTTTCTGCTTTCTTCCTCTAACTGAAAAACTGATCTGTAGAGAGGAACTCCAGCACTAACACTGCACTCCCAGCTCCAAAGATTTGGTTGGCTTACCTACCAAAAAAAAATTGTCTTTCTGACCTTCACTTAGTAATTTCATGATAGAGAGCATGATCAGAAGCCACATTTGTTGACTGTATTGTGTAAGACAATTTGTCAGGTACATCAAGCCCTAGTACATTCGAGACACAAATGGACAAATTTAGGGAGCTGAAAAAAAATCATTTTATGAAGCCAACAAAAGCTGCCGTGATTGACTCAGTATCTCAGTTTGTTTTTTTCTTGAGAGAGGCATTATCTTTTTTACTCAAGTTATTGATTCAAGGCAAGGCTGAGTGCAATTCTCTGCTAGGATCAGCTAGGATCAGCTAGAACTCTTCTGGCTTCAACATGGTGCTTGAGGAAGCTTAAAGTTTAAAACTCTAGTGGCATCCTTTTAAAGGATGATCCACTGCCCCTAAAAACTCTTCCCATGTCCCACCCTTCTATCGGCATTCGAGAAGACTCTTTTAACACCTGTGAAGAAGGCTGATCTCACTGCCATTTGATTTTGGCCTGAGTAGGGGCTGGTCTGTGGGACTCTCAGCCGAGAAAGCCTGTGCTTTCCCAGCCTGGCAGAGCCAGGTCGGTGACAGCTGAGCTTCCTCTGCTGGTCTGAGGGGTGGCTTCTGCCTGGGAGCCTTCACCACCTAGTTACAGGCAAGGTTTCCCCAGCTGGGGAGGCACTTGCCCTGGTGCCTGTGATGGAGGAGGAGGAGGCTGGTACTACAGCTGGGCACCATCTGCTGCAACCTCCCTTCAGCTGCCAACCGTGTTTGGGTGCCCGCGGGGATGTGAAACTGCTGTTTGCTCACAAGGTGTAACTGTTTGACAGCCCAGCCTTCCACGTCCTTGTTGCTCCATCTAGTACAGTTATTGCTGTCCCAGCCTTTGATAAGGAGAGGGCCTGAGATAGCTACTGTACTTTCAAGTCTGCCTCCACATCAGCGGCTACCTTTCATCTTTGTTTTATTGCCAAGGACAGAGACAGACAGGCCAGACCCACTGGCTGGCTAATAAGTAATAGGGAGCTTTGCTGAGCCCCACAGTCCTCCTCATCAGGTGGTATATTTTTTATACATATAGATGTATACTTTTTTTTTTGTATCTATAGCTCCTGTAGCACGAGGAGCATCAGCCCATGGTGCATATGTACATCAGTGGAAACGCATGTCTGCAAAGGGACTCAGCTGCAACTGAGTAACTCGACAGGTAGAAGAAACTCTGTCGGCCCTTTGTTCTTTCCAGTCCTCAAATATGACAGCTTAATAATTTTCTAGACACAAAATGCCACAGAGATAAAGCAAAGTTTATAAAGGACAGCTGGTCACATCACAGAAAAATCTGGTAGTATATAAAAGCAAAGAAACTCAAAGTTCAGGAAACATTTGTTTTCCTCTGAACTTCTCTATTTCCTCTCTCCGAGCACTCACAAAGCTGGAATTTGAGCCTGAAGGTTCCTTAAACAAATATAGTTCTGTCCTGACATCACCATACAGTTCACCATCAATGCCACATTCGGTAAATTGTGAAAGTCAAAACCCAGTTGTTTTGTTCCAGCTCTTCAAATGTACAGAGGCACTGAAATTTTGCTGAAATAACCAAAAGAGGAGTTTCCTGTAATAATTAGCTTATGGCTTTGTACAGCTTATAGTGTCATCAAACACATTCAAATTTAGACCTGATTTGTTCCCCACTAAAGTGAGAACATCTCAGCACTTTCAAAGCCCCATTTCAACTGACAGAAGCACTGCCTCACCAGGAGGGATGGGGTCCTAGCATTTCACCTCCCATCACTTACAACTCTGTGGAGGCTCATCAGCCTCTTTGCTTGGATTTCCACCCCACTAATCCAGGTTGTATCACTAAATTTCGTCTGGGAAGACAGGGTCAGGTCTTGCCTTTGTGTGCGTAACACAGTTGAAATCCCCCACATGAAATGCCACCACACAAAAATCGGCATTGGCAGGGGGCAATTCTGATCTGCCACATTTTGGTCTGTGCTATTTCGGTTTTTTTGTTGCCTGGGCAGCTGTTGTGCCAGGTGCTGTGCAGAGAATACACGACCAAGAGAAGGAGCCCTAGAGGGGGGGCAGTTTCAGGCAGTTCATAGCCTTCTCTCAATAACAGCACATTATTTACCTTGAGGACAAGGGTTGGTTTTTGTAAAGTGTATAATTACGTGTGTCGACTGCACAGAACTGTCCCTGACCTCCAGCATAATTAGTCATGTGGTTTCTTGTAAGTGCTTCTTGGGTGCCTGGATGAATCACCCAATTCTGAGGTTTGTCATCAGTAATTTTTGGTAACACATCTTAGCCAGCAGCATGATTATCCATATTTGTTTGCTTTTTACTTTACATTCCTTTACCAGAAGACCTTTGGGGAGGTTGGTGGCCTTGTACAGCTCACAGTCTGAATGTTAAGATGGGGTACACCAACCATGTTTGTTTGTGATGTCTTAGCGACCATACAAAAGCCCTGGGGCCTTCACAGACGTGTTGGAGGATGCACTCCGAACTACATGGAACTTTCATTCTCAATCAAGCGCCACAAGGTGTGGAAAAGCCCATAAGTAAAGCTATGAGAACAAGGGTAAATTTAATCCCATTAGCTTTCCAGAAGGATGTAGATATCGTAGAATCACAGAATGGCCTGAGTTGGAAGAGACCTTAAAGCTCATCTTGTTCCAACCCCCTGCCATGGGCAGGGACACCTTCCACTAGCCCAGGTTGCTCAAAGCCCCATCCAATCTGGCCTTGAACACTTCCAGGGATGGGGCAGCCACAGCTTCTCTGGGCAACCTGTGCCAGGGCCTCACCAGCCTCACAGGCAAAAATTTCTTCCTAATATCCAATCTAAACCTACTCTCTGTCACTTTGAAGCCATTTCCCCTTGTCCTGTCACTCCAGGCCCTTGGAAATAGTCTCTCTCCATCTTTCTTGTGGGCTCTCTTCAGGCACTGGAAAGGCACAATTAGATCACCCCAAAGCTTCTCCAGGCTGAACAATCCCAATTCTCTCAGCCTTTCCCACAGCAGAGCTGCTCCATCCCTCTGATCACCATGGTGGCCTCCTCTGGACTTGCTCTAATAGATCTGTCCCTCAGAGTTGCAGAATCACAAAATACGCTGAGTTGGAAAGGTCCCACAGGTCCAGTCCAGCTCCTGGCTCTGCACAGGACCATACCCAGGAATCCCACCATGTCCCTGAGAGCGTTGTCCAAATGGTTCTGGAGCTCTGTCAGCCTTGGTGCTGTGACCACTGCCCTGGGGAGCCTGTTCAGTGCCCAACCACCCTCTGAGGGAAGAACCTTTTCCTGATATCCAACCTAACCCTCCCCTGACACAACTTCAGGCCATTCCCTGGGGTCCTGTCCCTGATCCCCACATAGAAGAGATCAGTGCCTAACCCTCCTCTTCCCCTCTCGAGGAAGTTGTAACTGCAGTGAGGTCTCCCCTTTACCTCAAAGATGTGAATGACACCATGTCTCTCAAGCAGAAGCCTTGCGTTTGCTGTCTTGGAGAAGATATTTGGGATGGGGTAAGGGGGAGTGAAGGGTGCACAGTAGGAAAAAGGAAGGGACAACCAAGCTGTTCCAAGCAGGCCCTCACAAAGTCCTTGCCTGTAACAAGGCTTTTAAGCCATGCCATCGGAGGCCCGTGACTCCACAAGGGCTCACCCCCAGCAGGCTCAGGAAAGGTGTTAGAACTGGGACTGACAGATGGGAAATGGCAGGAGGGCTCCGTGTGTGGAGATCTGAGGCTATGCAGGCCTGAGATATGGAAATACTTTGCTTAGCACGTATTCATGCTGGAAAACCTGCTACAGTATGTATGTGGCCTCAGTGATTATGAAAGAAGGACGGATCCCACCACCTCATGCATAAACAGACTCTTTTTGTAACATTCTGGTTTAGTTCAGACAGACCTCAGTGTTGGCTTAACAGAGCAGATTACTTGGTGACACAGAAGAATGAAATTTTTTCCCCTGGGAAAGGAGAAGAAAACTTCACCTGCAGAGTCAAGTTGTGAAAATCCAGATTTTTACTCCAAACCTGTGCCTAGATTGGGTGGTCCAGACTATCCTTGAAACAAGTCCAAGTGCAGACTGGAGAGTAAGTGTTCTCATATCAAGCACTGTAAGGCCAATAAAGTGCAGACAATGCTTAAAAACTGTTCTTTCTGGTGCTTTGAGAAGAGAAATGGAGAAGCTACACAGCTAATTACAGCAGGAGCTATAATTGCTCCTGCTGTGGTCCTTGCCCTTGTCCATTTAAATTGGTCCATTTAAAATGGACCAAATCAGGACAAGCAGTAAGATGTCACTAGAGGTTGAAACACTGTACTTTTGGATTTGAAATTTCTTTAAAAATTAAATAACTTTGTTTTGGAGAATTTCAGATCACAAAGTAAGTACTTCAGCCACAGAGGCAGTCCCCTCCTTTAAAATCCCAATTTGAAGCAATGAAACTTGCTGTCCACTCAGTTTATTCTGAAGAGAGCCTTGGCAGGATGCAGGGCTTGGCCATCCAGCCACTGGCTTTCAGCTCTGGATGCATTCTGGGTCTCTTATAATTCAGTGCTGACCGTATTATTTTGCCTTTCTTTTTTCTTTTAAGTATATGTGGGTGCATAAGGGCTGTTAAAAAGCAGTTTACATACCTTACCTACACTCAGCCACGAAGCAGCCGCAGAACCCAACCCAATAAATCACAACAAGGTGAAAAAAAAGAGGAGGCAATGGGGAGGTGCAGAGTGAGGGCAGCAGGGCACTCACTGCCTTGGCCAGAGCTGCCAGCCACCCTCAGGCTCCAGGAGGATGTGTCCACCAGCAAGGGTAGCTACCACAGCCCTGTTTGAGCATGGCAAAGGGTTTCAGCCCAAAGGAAGGGGAGGTGGGTGTTTCCAGCAGTTTCCAACAAACAGTACTCACTTATTCAAACTCTGCCCGGTTCTGCTCCAGTGTAGTCTCGCTATCTGGCCAGCTCCCATCAGTAATTTCTTCAGGACCCATGAAAATCAGGGACATAAAAGAAAATACCTTCCTGACACAGGAGGAGGATCTTTGCAGTAAAACAGATAAGAGGAAGAAAGAAATTGCTTTTTTGGAGCATGTTTGCCAACAATTCCCCTCGTCCATTGTTCATTTCATGTTGGTTCTTGGTCTCCCTTATCACAGATCCAGTGATAAAATCATAGAATGGTTTGGGTTGGAAGGGACCTTAAAGATTATCTCATCCCAACACCTCTGCTGTGAGTAGGGACACCTTTAAGAATCCCAGGTTGCTCAGAGCCCCATCCAACCTGGCCTTCAACACTTCCAGGGATGGGGCAACCACAGCTTCTCTGGGCAACCTGTGCCAGGGCCTCACCACCCTCACAGGAAAGAATTTATTCAGTATATCTAACCTAAATTTCCCCTCTTCCAGTTTAAACCCAACTGAAAGCACCACTGAAAAAAAGGTGTACCAAAGGCTGGAGAAGAACTAGGGTGAGCCTGGCCACAAGTTCACACATTTGCCACCATATGGGGAAGCATGCCTTTCCATGGGAAAAGCCACAAAAAACTTTTTATCCAGTGTCTACCCTAGGATATAAGAAAAAGTGATTGGAAAATTTTCCTGTTTCAATAGTGGTATCAAGATGTCTAGCAAAAGAGACCATCATCTCATACTCACCTCTTTAGTATCCTTCTTCTTCCTGCACACCAGGACAGTGGTCTGGGTGAGACATTCCAGGTGCCATCCACCTTCCTGAAGGGTTCTTCTGTGATTGGTCTGTTCCAGTCAATCTGCCAGAAAGCAAAGGGCAAGGCAGTCAACACAACAAAATGCAACATTCTTGGCTTCTGTGTTAAAAAATAGAAGGCACAGAACATGTACTCATGCCTTAAAATAAAACAAACAAACAAACAAACAAATATTTAAGATCTATGGAGACCCAAAAAGAAGTGTACTATATAGTGGTCTTTATGTAGATTTTGCTGATCTCATGAGTTTGATGGTGACCAAAGCCTTGAACTTTGGCCTTGATTTTTAAAAGCATTCTGGTGCTCAGGCTGTTTTTCAGTGATGCAACAAATCAGCTCTGGGGCTCCTGGCGTTGGATCAAAAACTCCAAAAGAAATGAGGCATGAAGCTGTGACCTTATACAAAATTCAGTCTGCCAATGCATTTTTGGCAAGAAAACCTGATAGTTAAGCATTCCAGGAACAGGCTTTGTGCTTGACCAGGGCAGGCCTGGGGAGCAATGACGTTGGCACATCAGATACTCTGTCTCCTTTGGTAGGAAAGGCATTAGACATCCATGCCTAATTTCCATCTCTCAAGGAGGGCTAGTGAGCCCTCCCTAGTGCACACGCCTAGTATTAATAGTGGTGGAAAGATGGTCTTGTTGTGATGGGCAGGTAAAGATGGCCTTGTTGTGATGGGCAAGTGGTTAGAGGCAGAGCTGTGGTCCCTGTGGTCTGCTGTTGCATGAATGTTTTCCAGTTAGAAAAACCAACATGAGGCAGTTTGACCCTAACCTTTTCTCACCCAGCCCATTCAACCCTTGTGCTGCAGGTCACCCCACCAATTCTGCCAGTACAAGACTGAAATGAGGTACCTGGAGAAGGGCACCTATAAGAGAAGTGATCATTTATTCATGTATTCATAGAACACTAAACCAACTTAATTCAAAAATGCTGTTAAAATACTTACTTTTAGTTAAAAAATCTCAGACCTACAGCACCTCAAGGCACTATATAGGGAAGGTAGTTGCTGTCACATCTCATTCATCCCCCTCTCCCCACATTGACCAACTTCTTGTGCTCCAGCACTTCCCTCTTCCACCTCTGTGAGCCATGGTGACTAACTCAACAAAAAGCCACCCAGCTGGGCCCCAGAGCATCCCAGCAGCTCAGAGAGCCAGAGAGATGGGCAGTCCCTGCTCAGTATCCCAGAGACCTCTGCCTTTAGCGTACAGACACCTCCTTTAGCCGAGACAGATTGAGAGTAAGCTGCTGTACATTCCCCCTAGCCCATCTACTCCCGTTTCTCCCACTCGTGTTTAATGTAAAAAGTCTATGTAAAAAGTCATTTTGGTTCCCTGGTGGGAAGGAACTCTCTTATTTGCTGTTGCCTGATGGGTTTCCAGTCAGATAAATCACTTGCAGTGACTCACACAGCAGCCACTTGACAGCTACTTTCAGTGCAAGCTGAGCAGAGGCAGCACCTGGCTGTGCAGCTCCCCTTAAAAGTCACATCGCATCCTGTCCCCTGAACCTAATTTAAAAGCTTCTCTGGGCCCTGGCTCATTCCTGCCCATAGCTATGTGTTTTTGTTCTTTTCTTTGCACCAACACTGATGCTGATCCCACACCTAACCATTCCAACTTGCTAAGCTGACAGAAAACTATTCCATTGCTTTTTAGAAGACATTTGCGGACTTAGCAGGATGGACTAGCTTGCCTTGTGGATTACAGGAAGAGAGTGAGAAGGGGCAAAGCAGCCCTGGTTTGGATCAGCTGCAGCCACTGTGGAAGCTCAGCTACAACCTGAGCCTATGGCACGCTCAAAACAAATAATGACACTCAGGACTCACCCCCTTCATACTGAGGGGGATGTTAGCTCTGGAACTGCATGGTGGTGATACAGATAAGCTCTCTGACTGCTGGTACTTTTATTAGAAACATCCATCTAATAGGATAATCCTGAACTCAAACAGCTCTCCCCAGGGTCAGAAGCCACAACTATGCTCAGCCCATACAGAAGAACCACAGGTTTTCTCCACAACAGCTTCCTGTAAATGCCACACATTTGTCAATACAAAAATCTGCTGGATATTGGAAACAGAGAATGTGGAGACAGTATGAAATGGAACGTAATTTAAAACAAATAACACAGGGACTACCACCAAGTGTACTATTGACTTTTAAACACTGGACATCTCCTATTTAAAAGAAGCTGCCACGCAATTTTGAGTTTGTTGCCCTGTTGCCACATATTTTAGT
>NW_016690287.1:3420407-3503653 GCF_001604755.1 Lepidothrix coronata | reverse complement strand
ACTGGTGAGGCCACATCTCAAATCCTGTGTCCAGTTCTGGGCCCCTCACTGCTGGAAGGACATTGAGGGACTGGAGCATGTCCAGAGAAGGGCAACGGGGGAAGGGTTTGGAGCACAAGTGTGATGAGGAGCAGCTGAGGGAGCTGGGGGTGTTTAGCCTGGGTAAAAGGAGACTCAGAAGGGATCTTATTCTTCTCTACAGCTGCCTGACAGGAGGCTGTGGCCAGGTGGGGGTCGGGCTCTGCTCCCAGGTAACAAGAGGAAATGGCCTCATGTTGCACCAGGGGATGTTAAGATTGGATATTAGGAAATTTTCTTCACATGAAGGGTTGTCAGGCATTGGAACACGCTCCCCAGAGAAATAGTGGAGTCATCATCCCTAGAAGAGCTCAAAAAACATGTAGATGTGGCCCTTGGAGATGTGGTTTAGTGGCAAACATGGAGGTGCTGGGTTAATGGTTGGACTCAGTGATGTTAGAAGTCTTTCCAACCTCAACAATTCTATGACTCTGTGATTCTAAGTGTTTAGTCACAAGTAAGGTGAACCTCATGGGAAGATTTCTGATGGTCTGCAAATGCAGAGAGAGTAGAAATCCTACTAGATGTCCCTCTGCCCCTTTATGCCATGGCATGGTCTTGACATTATGAACTGTCACAGCTGTGTTCAGGTGCTGGACCTGTAAAATGGGATCAACAGATCCCTGTTACATGGAGATTAAGGAAGAAGCAATACACGAACAGCTAGGAGATGCTTGGATACTGCAGTAATGGAATTCATAAATGTGCCCGATGCCTGATGGCTGCCCCTGCAAATAACTACATATTACTCAATTCTGCCACACTTGTTTCTCATAAGAGTCTTTCAAAGAAGAAGTAAGAGCCTCTGGTTCTCTGGAGCTGTAGAGCATATCCTGATGAGCACTGGAATTCTCCATATGATCCAGCCCTTCTGGGGATACATGCTGACTATAAAGTCTTCAGTGTCTGCTGATATTTTCACCATTTAACAAAGGTTTTATGAAAATCCATTTCAGCTTCTTGGCTGTTTATGAAGATTTCTTGTGGCTACTGTTTGCATGTTTGGTGTTCCCACAGATGTTTGCAAACATTTTGTGTGTGTTTGCATGTGTATGTTACTTACGATATGAAGAACATGAAAAGTAAATACAGTGGGAAATTGAGGACATAACACTCCTCAACACAAGTCACTGGAAAATCATTTGGAGGTGGTGTATCCTGTATGCAGAGGTTTCCACAGGTGTTCTCCATAAACTATGTTGAAAGTCTTTGTTTTACAAAGACTCCTACAGAACCAGTCTACAGCCCTGCACACTCAGACCCTCACAGTTGCATGAGGCTCCTCTGAGCCACATCAGACAATTATTTCAGTACTATGGCCTGTCCACTCAAATTTTAGATGACTGAGTCACTCCTGAAGTGCACAGGCATCCAAACCCCCTTGAAATTATTGACAGTTAATTAGACATTTAACCACACTAAAGAATTGGGGGTTTGGGTAGTGCATAAGGTGGAAGAGGGTACAACATTCACGTTTACAAACAGTAAATGACAAAGTGACAGCTGACTTTGGTTTTATCCTAGAATCAGCATCCAAGCGATCAGTTGCACAACAAATTAATTTGCAAACTACTAGGGGCAAAGCCCCCAACAAATAAATGATTTCTGAATCAGATACAGTTTGGAACTAGGGCAAGGGAGGGGATTCTGCCCCTCTGCTGTGCTCAGGGGACACCCCCCTGCAGTGGTACCTCAAGCCCTGGGAGCAAGTCCAGAGGAGGGACACCAAGATGATCAGAGGGATGGAGGGAAAGGCTGAGAGCATTGGGATTCTTCATCCTGGAGAAGAGAAGGCTTTGGAGGGATCTAATTGTGACCCTCCAACACCTGAAGGGAGCCTACAAGGTAGATGGAGAGAGACTATTTCCAAGGTCCTGGAGTGAAAGGGCAGGGGGGATTGGATGTTAGGGAGAAATTCTTCCCTGGGAGGGTGGTATGGTCCTGGAACAGGTTGCCCAGAGAAGCTGTGACTACCCCATCCCTGGAAGTGTCTAAGGCCAGGTTGGATGGGGCTCTGAGCAACCTGGGATAGTGGACGGTCTCCCTTCCTATGGCAGGGGGTTGGAACTGGATGATCTTTAAGATCCCTTCCAAGCTGGGCTGTTCCATCATTCTATGATTCTATGGCTAGAGTCTGATGGGCAAGAGTCATGGGACAGTGTTGTGTGGGAATCTTTTCCACAGCATTTTTCTGAGATGCTGTTGGAGTAGGAGGGCTCTCTGGAAGATATAAAGAAGTCCCAACACCACTCATCAAAAAATGAAAAATCAAACAGCTCAGCCAGAGAACATTAGCCTTGCCTCCAAACCCAAGCTCAGCTCTTCTGAGGTCTCATCCCCCACACCAACCATGTTGCAGGGTTCACCTGCAGTATTTCAAAATGCTGTGCTCTGGAATCTAATGCTGATCTGTACAGATCTGAACCTTTGGTCTTCCACACTTTATGTCCTCCTTTGGCACTCATCCTTGGCCACCTAATACAGTCAGCTTCCTGAATTTCATGCAGCAGCCCCCCAATCCCTGAGGGGACCTGCCTGCAGCAAGCTTCCCTCCCTCCACCACTGGAGTCCAGCACCCAACTATTTGGCATCTTTGGCTCTTCTGGAAATGAATGTAGGCTTTTGCTAAAGATAGGAATTAGAGAACAGACAAATATCTAATCATCTAATTGCGTTATGTTCTGAACGAGTCAATTGTTTTATGGAAAGATAACATGGTCAGACAGCTATGAGCTGTATCGAAATCACACTGCAGTAAGAAAAGAGCAGAATTAGACTTGTGTCCATGGCCTTGATTGAGACATTTCCCATCTTTCCAATGTGAGGCATTCACTAGATAAGTTGTTTTCTGTGATTACTTAATTCCTTACTGAAGGGACCCATCTCTTCCTGGGCAATTTCATGTCACCTGTTGTACTTTTGATGTCTGTTGAAAAATATTTGGAAGTGACCTTTGTCATTATGAAAACACAATAACTCGCCTACTAATACTGCAAAGTATTTTATGCATTTAATACCGGGCTGTATTAAATGTACTCTTCACCTGGAGTAGAGGAGACTGAGGGGAGGCCTCATGGCTGTCTGCAGCTTCCTCGTGAGGGGAAGAGGAGGGGTAGGCGTTGATCTATGCTCTGTGGGGACCAGGGACAGGACCTGAGGGAACGGCCTGAAGTTGTGTCAGGGGAGGGTTAGGTTGGATATCAGGAAAATGTTCTTCCCTCAGAGGTGGTTGGGCACTGAACAGGCTCCCCAGGGCAGTGGTCACAGCACCAAGGATGACAGAGCTCAATGAGTGTTTGGACAACGTTCTCAGGGACATGGTGGGATTGATGGGGTGTCCTGTGCAGGGCCAAGAGTTGGACTCAATGATCCTCGTGGTAGAATATCCTTCCAACTCAGGATATTCTATGATTCTATGGTTCTGTGATTCTATGTTTCATGTCTGATACATGTAATAATTTTTGAGTGATATTTTCAGCCTTAGAAACTATTAGTAGCACACTTTTCCCAGTCAGTAATTCAGGTGATTCAACCTACCCCCAGAAGCACATCAAGTGTAATTAAAGCTAAAGACTGTTTAGATATACGTACTTACTGGTATTTTTGATACCAGGGCTAAGAATAATTTGCATATGAGATAGAATCCAGTACTCAAGTTTGTGCCTGTAGAGCACAAGACTTTTGCCTTTAGTTTTGAAAGCAGGGATTGCTTCCTGGGGTACTGGGATTACAGTCACAGAGGGTTTCTTGAAACTAGAAAAGCCACCTGTGTGCCAAGGCACAGGTTCTTTTCCACACTTTATTTGCACACAGTGCTTTCCAAAAGCCTGGCTATAAGGCAGAGCCAGGGGCTCTTGGACCCAGTAGTGAAAATGAGACCTGGAGGCAGGGAAAAGGCACCATCCCAGCACCTTGCAGGAGGCAGAGGAGAAAGAAGGAATGGGATCCGGAGTCTCCCTTGTGGGAATCTGCTGCTAAAGAGCTGTAGTCAGTCCTGAGCTTGTCACTCAGCTCTTGGCACAGCCTTCTATTCCTCAAAAACTCCACAGAACATCTGTATCAAGCCACCAAAGTACCTGATTGCAGGTCACTGATCCTTCTGCAAGGTACCCAGCCCCGCAAAGGTAGTTGCAAACAGAGGCCATTTCACCTGAGTAGAAGAACAGAGAGCAGAGGACAAGCTTCTGGCACTAATAAAGAGCTTTCCGGAAATCTGGAGCATTTTTCTTTCCCCCTTGCTTTTTACTTAGGTCACAGCTTGGGCTTTTCTAGCAATGGCTGGGAGCCAAATTCCCTAAAACTGCTAGAAAGGCAGTTCTCATACTATTTACAGCATAACTGGAAGCCAGAATTAGCAGATATCTCATGAGTAAGCTCATTCTCATGAAATTTCAGGTCCAGCTTTGCTCAGTGGGGGAGATAGAAGTGTTATGGCAGGACCATGTTAAGCTCCATACAAATATTACACGCCCAGACTGGTGTATTGCTTTAAAGTGAAGGATTTTACTAAAAGGTGTGCCAGTACCCAAGAAACAGAAGGGAGGGAGTTCCCTAATGACTGGGTTATCTCATATTCTGGCTGGGAAAGATTGTCAACGCTCCTTTTTTCAGGAGATAGGGAATATGGTTTTGATTTCTCCACTTTTTCCCAAACAGACCTTTTCCTTTCTCTAGATGAATAGTTAATTATTTGGCTGTGAGGAAAAAGAAGACACATCCCAGAAAGGTCAGCCCATTGGGCTTCTCCTGTATGGCAACTTTTCTGAGGATCCTTCAGGTTTGGACTCAAGCAGTGAGACAAGTTGGGGTGAGAAACTCCAGGATGTGGGATTTGCTGCATGGCCCCCCACTGTAAAAACTTCAGTGCCAAGGGAACTTCAACCAAGCAATGCACCTGGAGAGTTAAAGTGCACTAGGAATGAGTATTTCAGAGCCTCAGGGTGGCCAGTGTTGGACTTGAGGACCAAATAAACATATTTTTATAGGTTTGTACCAATGTGTTCTTCCCTGTTCTAGTTTCTGGATTTGCAGATTGGTGTCTACATTTAGTTTTGTTCTACTGTCAAGTAACAAAAGTGAATACCACACAATTGTTCTAGATGAACTCCCAATCTAAATCTTTCTTTAATCTGAAAACACAAGATAAACCTGAATTCATAAGAGCATCTTTTTGCTAGATAGCTATTTCTTTCATAATTCAACAGCACTTGAGGTTCTCATGTCAAACTTTAAAGCAATTTGAAATGGTGATTTATGAACTAAAATGGCATGGAAAACTTGTCAAGAGACACAGGACTTCATGAACCTGGCTCCACAGCACCAGCAGGACTTTCATTTATTTCAATGTGTTTAGACCTAACTTTTAAATTGTGCTCAATGAAGAGCCCTTTTCTGTTTCTGGTAGAAAGGAAGATCTGTTCCTATGTGCACTGGACACAAGGCCAAAATTAATTTTTTAGTATATATTTAAGAGCAGGATCAAACCTCTATTTATTTATACACCAATTAAAACGTTCCATCCTTCCAGCTGGGAAAATGCTGTCAGACCAGATTTGTTGCGTACTGTACATTTTATTTTTGGAGCAGGGAGCTAACAGTAAGTTGAGAGATATTTTTTTTCCCAGGAGAAAAGATAAAGTGAATGTTTTTAGACATTCCTAGAATTAGATCAAGTTTCGAACTGAAGGCAAAATCAGTGGCTCATATCATGAAAAAAAATAGAAAAAGAAAAAAGAATATCAAAACCTGTGCAATTATATCAGGTATACCACTCACAACAGCAATTATTGTTACTGTTATTTATTGATCAATACCCGTTGCAACCGACATTTGGGAATCAAGACTGATTTCCATCTGCCTAATGTAATCCATGGTGGGGGATGAACAGCTGGAGAGCAGCCTGGGGAGAAGGATTTGGGGGTGCTGGTGGATGAGAAGCTGGACATGACCCAGCCCAGAACCCCCCGTGCCCTGGGCTGCACCCAAAGCAGTGTGGGCAGCAGGGGAAGGGGGGATTCTGTCCCTCTGCCCCATTCTGGGGAGACCCCCCTGCAGTGCTGCCTCCAGCTCTGGGGGCCCAGCACAGCAAGGACATGGAGCTGTTGGAGCGAGTCCAGAGGAAGCACCGAGATGATCAGAGGGATGGAGCAGCTCTGCTGTGAGGAAAGGCTGAGAGAGTTGGGGATTGTTCAGCCTGGAGAAGAGAAGGCTTTGGGGGGACCTAATTGTGGCCTTCCAGGACCTGAAGGGAGCCCACAAGAAAGATGGGGAGAGATCATTTGCAAGGGCCTGGAGTAACAGGACAAGGGGCAATGGCTTCAAAGTGACAGAGAGAAGGTTTAGATTGGATATCAGGAAGAAATTTTTGCCTGTGAGGGTGGTGAGGCCCTGGCACAGGTTGCCCAGAGAAGCTGTGGTTGCCCCATCCCTGGAAGTGTTCCAGGCCAGGTTGGATGGGGCTCTGAGCAACCTGGGCTAGTGGAAGGTGTCCCTGCCCATGGCAGGGGGTTGGAACTGGATGATCTTTAAGGTCCCTTCCAACCCAGACCATTCCACGATTCTATGATTCTGTGTTTCCAGGGAAAAAGAGGTCACTTTTCAGCAAACTCTTACTGTTTCCAGCACATCAGTTTCACTTCTTCATCTCGCTCATGCTTGGTCCTCATAGCAATCAGCACGGTGAACTTTTCATGGTAAGGCTTTTCCGTTGCAGGGTAAATTCTAAGCAAATTGTGCAGAACAATTCCATGAAGTGGATGGAATGCACATTTGTGATTTGCTTTAGAAACCTAACTGCAGAATTTACATTCCTCAGGGAACAGGAACATTAGCTCTAATGACATTTCTTCCAGTAAACCAGCCTGAAGTTCAAATATTTGCAGCAAAATATTTCTGATGGCCATTAGGATATGTGTATGAACCACAACAGTGCCACAAATAAATTTTAAGTAGGTCAATGAGACAATTTCTAGACCTAGTCAGGAATCAAGGATTCCATTCTGCACCTAAGAAAAAATTGGCACCACTGAAAAAAGCATTTCCCAACAGAAGCTGAAATTCAGCAAAAATACGTGATCATCATCTGCAAGTCAGTTGAATGAAGGTCCATCAATTAAATTATTTCTTTTACCTCAGTTAATCTTACTGGACACAAAATTCAAATAATGGTTTTTGAATCACAATCCAGAAAGATGTGACAGGTCTCTCTTGAGCTCAGGACATGAAGAGAACAGGGGTAGATAAAGAAAATATTCCCACAGGATATTTTCTTTAATAATACAGAATAGCACAGAAAATATTCTTTTTCTTTGAAAAAATGTAATTATTTAATTTTTTAATTTGCTAGGGACATGGCAGGAAGGGTATCCCATGTTTTGGGAGTACCTGGTGCATGAACAAGTGCTCAGAGGGAGGGATGCCCAAAGTGTTTCGTAACACTTACAGTAAACCCACCTAAACTCACTCCTCTGGCTCTGACTTCATTCAATTGATACACTGGGACACCACATAAAGAACTTGACACGGTAAATTTCTGAGGAACTCCCATGTTGCTCGTTGGGACATGTTAGAACTCATGAAACTTGACAAAAATAAGAACACCTTTCATTTTCCTCACTCAGCGAAGCTGAGAAGGGAAAACTTTCAGCCAAGGACAGACAGCAGGACTCTTCAAAGGCAACTCATGCTCCATCAAAAACAAGTCCTGAAGGAAGAGTTTGGACATGCAACTAGCACATTTGTATGTATTACATCTGTGCTAGTAGCAGGTTAGTAAAAAGAAGGCATTACACCTGAGAATGTCTGTATTATGAAATATTTTACATCTTGGCTAGTTTTTAATATTCCCAAAGCAAAAGCAGGTAATCCCTTCTTTTAATTCAGGAAGGATTTATTTTCCTTTTTGTACAAAAGCTTCTAACAAAATTACATGTTTGGGATTCTAAACTTCTGAAAATCCACTTTTTCCCAGGATAAGATGGGAAAATATCCTCCTCGAGAAAGAAAAAAAAAAAAAAGAAAAAAGAAGGAAGAAATAAAGGAAAAAGATCTCGAGAACTTGATCAAAAATTTAGTCATTAACTTTTCTCAAAGTCTAGCCTCGGTCTGAGCAGGAGACTGACTCTGCTGCTTTGTTAGGATGGAATGATAGTTCCATGATGGAATGATAGATAGAAGAATGGATAGTTTGTGATCTGATATCTCATAAGGAAGCAACAGAAGTGTTGCTTAAACATCCCAACCCCTAATGTGTTGAACCAGAGTCCTGCTCTTCCCCTTCCATCTGTTCCAGGAAAAGCCAGAGCACCACAGAGTTCTTCTTTCAGCCTGACAGATCCAAAGACACTCTTATCTGGGAGAAAAGTGCCCTCAGGGGGGAACAGTATGACATAAACCTTCTGCCAAGACTGTGCTTGCTCAAGGGCTGGCACTGGGGACATCATTCAGGAGAGCTCAGGAGAAGTGGGATTAGAGCAAAAACTGCTGACACGTGTTGAACGAGACCTATGCAAGACTGCTGGTCAAACAGCACATTCCCTAAATTTGCATCTATTCCAGGTGCATACTGTGATTGGTCTCCACAGGGGGTAGGGCCGAGCCAAAGAGAAGCAGATCAGAGGGTTTGGTTTTGGCATCCACAGATATGGGTGCACAGCCGCGGATCTTAGCCTGCCATATGGATGGGGCATCTTTATGAGGGAGAACCTTCCAAGCCTGGGTGGGCAAATGGAGCACCAGGAAGCCAAAGCCTTGCTCTGCTTTGTGTCTGCAGGAGTGGTTGCTTCCATCCTACAACCCCAGCCTGAAAGAACCAGCGCTGGGCAGGGAAGGCTATTCCTGGAGCTGCAGCAAAGCTGGTTGAAGGACAGAGCTGGCTCTGTGTCCATTCCACCATTTCCAGTGCAGATTTGTGGAAGCAGCAGAACAGTGTTCCCTTTGCACCCATCCAGCTGCTTCCTAGACCCCAGTGCACGCACCCAGCTGTGCCCCAGCCCAGCTCAGCTGGGTGACCTTGGATCTGACTGCTGGGAAAGAGCTGAGAAAAGCCTTACTGGGAGACTCTCCTCTTCCCTTGGGAGCCACCTTTAAGCTCAGTCCGTCAGTCTTTGCATGAGCTACAGAGCAGGTCACCTCAGTGATCCATGCCTGGGTCCTGACTCATTTTTCCAAACTTTTCTGGCCATCAGGGATCTTCTGGCTCCTCCTGCTCTCTGGTGTTCAGATCCTGTGACATTTTGCATTCAGATTGCACCTGGTTGGTGAGGGTTGGAGACACCACCCTCTCCAACCTTGTGGTCTCCATCAGCTCCCAGATTGCCTTCCCATGGGAAGCAGTTCCTGGTATCATTAAACTCTCTGCTGTAGCTGCTTCATCACACCAGTGAAGACTCAGGAGAGATAGCTAAGCCATGTTTATTTACCACCTCTTTAAATCAGCTGGATTTAGGGACCTGTTTCTGATGTTTGGTGACCAGAAGAGATCTCCTGTGTGTCCATTAAGGATGGGAAAAGCTTCTGCATTTGTTTTTGCTATCAGGAAAATATTGTTCCCTGCACTGTTTTCCCCAGAGATGTGTCCTGCTTATTTTTATGGGACTGAGACTGGAAAATTCATTATTTCCTAGAAAGACAATCATGCAGCCTAAAAAAAAAAATCTCAGCATTATGAAATACTAAGAAAGAAAGAACTTTGTGACCTATGGACCACTGAAAGTGTGGCCCACAAAAATCCCAGAGAAATCAACCAATATGTCCCAGCGAGCAGCTCTCCCATCGCCAAGGTACCAGAACCACCAAAAGCCATAGGAACTCAGATATCTGAGATGGCAGGTCTTTACATTCCCCACCCATTCAAAGACTCCCATGAGCTCCCAAGCAGCTTGGGGACCTCCAAGGATCTCCCTGTTCCCTCATAGTTTGTTGCAATTATGGCAAAGCTGTGTTTCAGGCAAGATGACATAAATGTCCATAAGGACAATTTGCTATTCAGGGAGAGCTGTCTCTGTGCAGTTCATGAAGACCTGACCTGCCATGATTGTTCCTGTGAGTTGACACTATAATAAAAGAAATAAAGTCCCATGGAACCATTTGTTCTCCTTTTTCAGTGACCATCCCAACCTGACACAGCTGTCCTCTAATATCCATCCCCTTTAAATTTAATATTTCCTAATCACACAGTATTTTTTAAGCATTATGAGTGAAAGAAGGAGAGAGGAAGGAGATTCATTTTAAAGGCAGTGCAGTGCCTGTCTGGAAGCCCCTTTCCCAATCCCTATCCAAGTGTGGGAGGGTGTGTTTCTTTAAGGCTGGTTGTGTGTTCATGTAACAGGGCAAGTGCATACGTGAAACGAGCTTCTGCTGAAGCTTTAAGTCTGCAGGGAATTTTCTAATGATCGTTTTTAGTTAATAGGCACAAGTCGTTAGCCTGAGCTGGGAAAGCCTTTTTTTGTGTGTGCCAATTCCACCCCCTCTTTTTTTTTTGTCATGGATTTAGTTCCCACAGCTAATGCACCTAATAATGAGACTGGGCAAGCGAATGGCAGTGTAATGATATGGAGCTTGTTTGGCCCTGACAAAGAACACAGAGAGCGGCTGGATGGCCCGAACGACAGGCTAAGGGCTCTTTTCATCCCAAATGATCTCTCCCCTTGCATGCCACCGAATCTCTCAGAAGGAAGGCTGCACCCCAGGATGGGAGAGGTGTCCAGCAAGGGCTCAGCTGTGCCCCACAATGCCCCCCACAATGCCCCCTGAGCCCTTGTCACAGGGCTTTTCACTAAACGGGAGCCGAAACAGAGGAACAATCAAGGGTTAAGCCCTCGACCGGATATTTTAATTGCTGTTTCCTAACACACATAGGCACCAACCAGCTACAGGGAGGGAAAACATCTTTAAAACCCACCAGGCAGGTTACAAGGACCTTGCTCAGCCACAGCTCCCCCAGCTTTGGTGGAGAGCAGGGGATGGTATTCTGTGTTTTTAACCAGCATTTCCCCTGCAGTGGTTTCACAGAATCATGGAATCATAGAATCAGCATCCCTTTCCCCTTCCCCTCCCTTTTCCAGGCAGAGTTAATGAACACCCAGCAACTCACTCCATGGCATCTGTGTGCAAACAGCTCCCACTGAGCCAGTGAAAGCTGCTCCTGCAGGAATTCCATTAGGGCCTTTTCCGCCCTGGGCTCCCAGAGCACTCCACAAAGGAAGGCGATGCTCCTGCATATCCTGCCCAAACCCCTTCCCATGGTTCATGTTCCATAAGTCCAGGCACCAGGACTCCCAGATGTCCTCTATTGCTACGGATTTGGCTTCATTTTTGCACTTGTCACAGCCCACCAAATCCTCCTCAACTCAGGGAATGGGGGAAAAGCAGATTAAAATCACTGTGGGCACAAAAGACATTGGGGTGGGATAGGGCTGGCAGCAGATGGAAGCTTAATCATGTCCTAGAAGACCCTACTAGGACTGCTTCCCTTTAAGAGGGATCCAAACAGAGGAAATTGTTATGAGCTAAGCCTTGATAATCATAAATACGAGGGAATTATTATGGGCTAAGCTTTGGTAATTAGAAATATTTAGTATTACATAAAGTATTTTCTGAATGGTACCTTTTCTGAATGGTGTATTTCAAGTTTTTTTCCTGAAAATGTTTCTTTTTCCAGAAAAATTGCCTCATATTTTAAGGAACGAAAAAAAAAAGAAGAAAAATACTGAAATTTTTTTCATCATCTGTAAATCTTTTATCAGGAAGGAGAAGTAACAGATGAAAGTCCATCTAATACTCTCATTTTCGTTCTGTCAACATTGTTCATTGGAGTGAACAAGATCTTTTTTTAAGTAGCTCTATGGATAAGTAATTTGAGTGAAACTACAAAAGAAAATACAATTTACTTTATTGTATTTTACTTCTTACAGAATATCTGCCAGAAAAGGGTCATATTCTCTGTACTATACAAAAATATTCAGCACTGAGGAGATTTTTTTTTAATAATTTACATACTATTGCATTATTTTAAACAGATTTCTCTTGTTGCTAGAAGAAATAACTTGCTTTGGTGTAGCTGAGTCTATGACATATGTTTCTTGTCCTGAGCTGGATGACCATGAGCATGAATGTGGAAATATTGACCTACCCAAGGCTGAAATCTGTATAGACTGGTTGTTTGGGATAAATAACTGTGTAAATGCTCCCAGACAGCTGAACTGAGTGGAATATTAGTAAGGCTGGAGCAAATTCATGGCTAGATTTTAATGAACGCTCAGGGGAAAACGTTTGCAGAACCAGTTTGATTTGAAAGCGTCTGATGAGACGCTTCTCCAGTGCTTGATATATTGACAAGACCGCCGTAAAACTGCCCTGGACTCTCTTTATGATCTTGTAATTAGGCACAGGGTAGATTCCATTACACAGAAATCAGGTTCATTGCTTCTCTCTGAAGAAAAATACTGATTAAGCTTCGCCTTGGTTACGTCAGGCAGGTAGGTGGCACATGAGGTTATGGATTCTGCTTTGCTGCTACATGCTCTAGAAGGAAACTCAAGATGCAGTAGTCTGGGTTAGAGGTACTACTGAGGTGTAACATTATTATTTTTTTAGTCAGAACCTTTTACTGTGCACTATAAAACCCCCCATTAGCATTTTCTTTTCAGATGCTTTGCTGCATCGCAGCTGCTGTGACTCTGCAGTCAGGAAAGCAGAACCAGTGTGACTGCAATTCAGGAAAGAAGCTGAAAAGAGAAAAGGAATAAAATAAGGCTTTCTAAGACAGCTTGAAGAAAGCATGCCAATTAAATTTTTAACGAGAGACAGAGGGTGGGAAGGAAAAAAAAAAGAAAGCTAAAAAGTTGGATAAACGTGAGGGAAGGGGAGAGGGGAATGAGCACAAGGGAACCATAGAAATGAGAAATGGGGTGAAGGATGAGGTGAGGAAAGTTAAGGCATTGAACAGCAGAAGCACATGCATTGAACCAAATTACTGAGGGAGGAGAAGGAATGGAAGACCAAGGGAGGGCATATGAAGAAACAAGGAAAGAAAAGTCCTTGCAAGGAAAGAAGAATCCACACAGAAACAAGACAGAAAGCAAAATGGAACATGATCAGGACAAGAAACCTTTCTCAGAGCAGTGTTGTCTCACCGAGCAGTAAGAAAAAGGGAGAACTGATATGAAATGTGTGCTACTAATATAGTGGGTTGGTTCCCTGCATTTGCTCAGCCTCTGTACCTCATTGCAAACTTGAGGTGCATTTCTTGGAGTTGGTGGAATGTTTCTGAAAATGAAATGTAATATTAAGGGCATTTTTATTGACCATCCTTCATCGTAATAATTTCAGAGTGAAAACTATGGCTTCTATGACAAGAACACACAAATGTTAATATTCCAGAATAATAATATTCTAGAAAATCCTAAATAATTTGCTCCAACCTATCAAGCTAGAACACTGAGGAAACACAACTCATTCTCTTCTTAGGACAAGCCTCATGTATCATTCAGCACAGTGAGACGCTTAATTTGACTAGCAAATAATTTGATTTCTTGTGCACATACAGAATACTTAGCCAAATTGGAACTTGGACTTCCTGCCACCAAATCAGCCACTTTCCAATAAAACCATCAGAACTACAGATTAATCCTCAGGTACTAAATGATGAATCACATACAAATACTCTTTTTCCTAACTATACTTCTGTAAGACAGTCTCGGAAGTTAAGGCTGATAAATACAAGACTGGAAGCTCATTGATGTTGCAAGCTGCACAGTTGTGCTCAAAGCTAGGGAAGGCTGGAGCTTTGCTTCGTTTTCTGGTGATTAAGGAGCAGTATCAGAAGCAAGAAAACAAATATATCCCAGGGACCATAATAATGGTTAAATAAATATATCCCAGGAACCACATCCTATAGTCACACACATTTCCAAAAACTGCTGAATTAGAATACAAAGTCCCACTTTCAAAATTCTTTAGCTCACTAAAGATATTAAATACTAATAAAAGTTAAAAAGAATTCCTCCTTTTTCCTCCCTTTTTTGCAGAAATATAATTAACATTTAGGAATTCTGTTCTCCACATATACAGCATATTTTACTCAGTTGTTACCCCTGTATTGCAAAGAAACTTTTCCTTTGGCTTGTTTAAGCTGATTTTTTTAGGTGTGTAGGTGCTTTAAAACAAACCCTGTCAAGCAGAGACCATCAGAAATTATATACTCTTTCTGGAACCTTCCTATGCTCTGATATCTTTACAGAGTATAGACACATGATCCATTTCACTTCTGTGGCACAAGAATCAGAAAGTTTGGGCTTTTTTTTAACCTATCTCCTACTTTCACTGTCCCTTTTTTTCCTGTCTTCATTCTATTCTGACTTTATATATTTTGACTATTGCAATACAAGTAGAGGATTTGTGTTAAAAGACCTGTGCTGAATAGCAAGCTTGAGAAGTAGTCCCTGGGAACCTCATGGGGTTTAACAAGATCAAATACAGGATGGTGCAGCTGAGGAAAGGCTGAGAGAGTTGGGATTGTTCAGCCTGGAGAAGGGAAGCTTTGGAGTGACCTAATTGTGGCCTTCCAGGACCTGAAGGGAGCCCACAAGGACGACGGAGAGAGACTATTTACAAGGGGCAATGTCTTCAAAGACAGAGGATAGGTTTAGATTGGATATTAGGAAGGAATTCTTCCCTGGGAGGGTGGTGAGGCCCTGGCACAGGTTTCCCAGAGAAGATGTGGCTGCCCCATCCCTGGAAGTGTTCCAGGCCAGGTTGGATGGGGCTCTGAGGAACCTGGGATAGTGGAAGGTGTCCCTGCCCATGGCAGGGGGTTGGAACTGCATGTTCTTTAAGGTCCCTTCCAACCCAGGCCATCCTGTGATTCTATGATTCTGCACCAATCTGGCCTCACCTTGAGGTCTACCTGGAGGGCAGTTTTGGGCATCACAATCTAAAAAAGACATTAAGCTATTACAGACCACTCAAAGGAGGGATACAAGCATGGTGGAGGGTCTGGAGGGGAAGCCATATGAAGACCAGCTGAGGGCACTTGGTCTGTTCGGCCTGAAGAAGAGGAGACTGAGGGGAGACCTCATTGTGGTCTGCAACATCCTCATGAGGGGAAGCAGAGGGGGAAGTACCGATCTCTCCACTCCCATGACCAGTGACAGGGTTGGAGGGAATGGCCTGAAGCTGAGTCAGGGAAGATTTAGTTAGGTATCAGGAAAAGGTTTTTCACCCAGAGTACTGGAACAGTCTCCCCAGGGCAGTGGTTACAGCACCAAGCCTATCTGAGTTCAAGAAGCATTTGGACAGCACTCTCAGGCCCTTGGTGGGATTTTGACGACTGTCCTGTGCAGAGAGAGGAGTTGGACTTGATGATCCTGATGGGTCCCTTCCAATTCAGCATATTCTCTGATTCTATGACTGGTATTTCTTGGAGGACATTGAAGCACTCAGAAATGAGTCATTACCTTACAACAGTATTAGGGAAAGAGCTGCTTCTGTTGGTTTGAGGTTCATTGAGGTAAAGCACATGTTCAATGGAAGCAGGAGCTCTGAATGGGACATCTCAAACATAGCTGGAATCACAGTGTAGTCATGTCAGCGATTTGCACACTGGTACCAAGAATAAATATTTATTGAGCCTTCCTTAAAAAAAAGTAACAATTGTTTTGCTTATCATTATTGTAGATTGCAGGATGTCGTGTACAAACATTTACATTTTCTCATCGTTCCCAGCAGCCACAGTAAACAGTGGCTTTGCACTTGGTGGGGAACACCAAGTGTCACATCACAAATTTGGGGGCAGTGAAGAGCCCTCTCGCAGCACCACGGCTCAGGTGAGGAACCTCTCCAAGGAAAGGTGTCTCCAGGTGTGGGGGAGTCAACCTTGCAAGTTCGTTGCGATGCTCATTGCACTGCTGTTTGTTCCACATGGATATGACACTGTGCAGCCCCTCACACAGTAACTCCTAGCAGAGTGGCTGTGCTCTAATGCCATTTAAAGCACAGGATTCAAGTTGTACAGCATACAAATGACATTTCTGAGGCTCCCTAATATTTCCCACCCGACTCAGTTTAACCAGATCCTGAAATGAGAGAAACGGAGGCAGCTTCTCTGCTCTCCATGCCTGTCTCAGGGGCCTTCTGTGTTACAGCTGCTCTGGAGACCTCTCTTTTGGCCAGAGAAAAACATCTTAAGAACAGACTGTTGAAGGTATGTATGCACCTAAAGGCACAGGCAAACACCCACAGAATTTTTCAGGAACACCTTGGTGCTTTTCCAGGGCCTATCTGCATCTTAAGGTGCCCACATGCCTTTGAAAAGTTGGCCTTTGGCCCCTTATCCCTATAAAACTATTTCCCCTGGAATAAATGACAGGCAATCAGTTTAAGAATGAGGCACTCCCTTTTAAATCCAGTACAAATAGTGAGAGAAGATAAATCGCCACAAGACCGGTGACTCCAGATAGACATTTTGCCAAAGTAACTCATAACAATATAACTTTTAAGCCACCTGAGTATGTTAACGAACAGATAAAGTGGTTAAATCCTGTTACAGAGTTTTTTAATATAGTTCTCACTTTGCAACTGTTTTACAAAATTAAGATACTAATGCCAGAGTTAAGGAATGTTAAAAAGAGGTTTCCTGAAAGCTGATTTCCATACTGATTTACTGAGATGCAGATGTGAATGAACTATTAGATGTTTTAGATAATAAAAATCTTATAATACTGAAAAAAACTAACATAAAATCCCTCAACTATCTGGAGCAAGGAAGAAAATTCCTTCATGAGCACAACGGTGCAAAATTCTTCATTATAATGTAGGTGATGAACTACTTTCAAAGATACCAAATTATACAGATACAATGAGATAATCCCCCAAGAGATGTTTTTCACATGTGCTTGAGTTGCATCTGTGTGTTCTCTTTGCTGAGCTGTCATTGTCCAAAGTGATGAGGTTTCAAAGTCCTGAGACCTTTCCACACGTTACCAGTTTCCTGCAGCTGAATGAACGGCCAAGAGTTTGTACTGGCCTTCTAATCACTTCCGGTGTTCTTCCTAGTATCTAACCTAAATTTCCCCTTTTGCAGTTTGAAGCCATTTCCCCCTTGTCCTGTCACTCCATTTCCCAATGAAAAGTCTCTCTCCAGCTTCTTTGTAGGTCCTTCAGGTACTGGAAGGTGCCGTGAAGTCTCCACACAACCTTCTCTTCTCCAGGCTGAACAGCCCCAACTTTCTCAGCCTGGCTTCATAGGGGACGTGCTCCAATTCCCTTGTCATCTTTGTAGCCTCCTCTGGACTTGCTCCAACTGTTTCATGTCCTTCTTATATTGGGGACACGAGAACTGTGTACAGTATTCCAGTTGTATCCTTTCTGTGTCAGCTCTATATCATTTGCTATACCCACATGTCAGCCCGTGCTTCTTTTACACACCAGGGCAATGATGACTTTCCTGCCCATCTAGAAGGGAAGAGAAAAGATATCTATTTACCCCTTCCCCACAGTAACTGGGCATAATAATAGCAAAATTCATTTAGAAGCTTCTGGACAAACAGTTGTGTGTGCTAAGAAATGAGAAAATCTGTGCTTTCTACTGACATTGCAAAGTCCTTTGAATTAGACAAAATGTTTCTCCAGCCAGAAATCACACTGATTTTCAGAAAGATATTTCTGATTCAATTAGTGTCGTAATGGTTCTGGCTCACACATCTGTAAAGGGAAAAAAAGACACACATATGTCAACAATTCTTATGAAGAGGAGGGGGGAATACAGAAGGTATTGAAATACACTCAATATACTAAAGTATCTTCATATTTTTGTGATCTATCTTTAACTTCTATCCAAACACTCATTCAGTGCACCTTTACTTAAAGTTTATAATAGCTGTGAAACAATATATAGAGTGAACTCTCACTTGGGGGAGCTCTCTTGGCATTGTTGCAGGACAAACTTTATTAATAAAACAATAGCAATAAAAATACTGGAGTTTACATTCATCTCTATTAATGCTCACTGACAAAGAGTCTCAATGACCACTAGTTATAAAAAAAAAAACCCTTCCAGTGAATTCAGACATTCAGGGATGACTGACTGATAGGGAGGAATGAAATCCATTAACAAATGAGGACAAGGAGGAGGAAAGTTATTGTTGAGTTAAAAAGAGCAACAATGAACTCCTTTTCAAAGTGTATCATCAGTTCCAGAAGGACAATAAGCCGGAGTTGTCTGCAAAGGAATGAATATCCTGTGAGTATAAACTGTTGGTAAATGGCAGGAAAGAGACCTCCTGGCACTTGTGAACATGTAAGAAACATCTGGCATCCCAAACCTCAGCTGACATAAAGTGCACAGTGACACCCTGGACTTCAGAGGGCAAGTAGACTGACGAAATTTGAAAATCACAGGATGAGAGGTTGTGGGACATATATTTGGGGTTTAGTTTGTTGTGTGTTTGTCTAGTGAAATAATAATTTAAAAATAATTAAATAAATAGTTCTTGAATTTTGCTGAAAATTAAGTAGTCTTGCATAGACAGAAAACCCAGTGAAACCCATGGAGATTTTATCTACTTTGCCATAATTTTAACCTCTTTAGCTGCAAAACTTGATGCTGATTTACATCTTCTGAGGTAGCATCTCCCTTTCTAGAAAGTGTTTGAAGAAATAAAAAAATGTTCAGTGTGGGAGAAGTCTAAAGGGTTTGGGTTTGGTTGCATTTCAAGAGCACCCAAGGGGGCAGAGGAGCAAAAAAGATGCTGTAGTCTGAGTTGTGAGTCTCTCCACATTAGGAGAAGAAGGGATAAGTAACTGAGGAGAGAGTGACATAGTCAGAAGAGACAGTGCCATTAAAAACAGAGATAGGAAATAAAATAACTTTGTTTGGAAACAGGTTTTTTTTTTAATTGAGAACTTTCCACATTTTATTTTGACTGATTATGAAGCAAGAAGAGAAGTGATGATGGGAAAGCAACGTGACGAAAAAGGTATTGGGAGAAGGAAAGAGAGAGACACGAGGACATGAGATGCTGCAGGTAGGAGTTGTGACAGTAAAATTCTCTTTACTCAGCCATGACTGTAATGAGATCCAATGGTTGGAACAGGAAACAAGACCAGCTTAACAAATAAGAAATAACATCAAGGCTAATAATGGCAACCACCCACCAAGGGAATTGCTAGAGGCTCCAACACCATCAATATTTAAGTCAAGAACGTTTTTCTAAGAGCTTTGCTTTCAGTTGTCTGAATGAACTGTGTGGGCTTTCTGCAGAAAGCTCCAAATTCTGCACCATACAGACGATCCAAATAGTATTTTCTGGCCTTGTACCATGACCACAAGACGTTTAGCCCTGTTGCTGGGAATAGCATCCTGAGGTAGATCCCTCCCAGTGGTCAGTCACACCTCCCAGACCCACACACTAGATCTCCCCGAGAGCACCACCAGTGTAAAGCATGTGCAAGCAAGAGAGAAACCAGACTTCTTACCCTCAGTCTTCCCCACTCAGAAAACAGGACAGCTGCAGAGGCTCAGCTTAAAGATGTGGTGTGTGCGGTGGTGGCCCCAAGCCACAGATGCATATTTCAAATGTAGAACAGACCACTGTTTAAAAATTTTTAAGTTGGAAATGTACTTCAGCCTCATAGCAAGACAACAACCTCCTGTGAAACCCAAATATAGATTTGAACTTCACTGTTCCACCAAAGCGTGGGTATGTTCAGTGAGCTCCACGTTTAATTTAGTATCATTTTCTAGCTAATCAGCACTGAGGAGGAGATATGCTCATGTAATGCATTGGTTACTTCTCTGCTGCTACCTTAGGAAAGACATTTTAGCTTATTTATTTATTTTTTGTGTGTGAGAAGTTGTGTCCCCAAGCATACCCATATTCTTTAGGAACACTGATGTTCAGCCCTTCCTTATCTCCCAACAAGCAAATTTAGCTCCAACATTAGCAACTGCAACATTTTTTTCTGACCTTGAGATCACGTTTTTTACCAATTTTGCCCAAAGCAAGACATACCCTTTGCATTTGTACCATGTTTGTGGTCAATTAAACACCACGGCCACCAGCAGAGCTACCATTCAGAGCTCTGGAGGTACAGATCCTTATCAGTCAGGCTGGGGAATAATCATGGAATGGTTTGTGTTGGAGGGGACCTTAAAGATCATCTTGTTCCAATCCCCTGCTTCCAACCTTCCACTAGACCAGATTGCTCCAAGCCTTGTCCAACCAGGCCTTGAACACTTCCAGAGATGGGGCAACCACAATTTCTCTGGTCCACCTCTTCCAGTGTCTTTACTGCCTGGATAGTAAAGAATTTCTTTCTAACATCTAATCTGAACCTACTCTCTTTCTGTTTGAAGCCAGTCCCCCTTGTCCTGTCATTACAGTTCCTTCTTTGGGAATAATAATAATAATCATGAGGGAAGGGCTTGCATCCATGTACACTTCTAACATATAACAGGGCCATTTAACAGATTTTCAGACCAGAAAGTTTCATTGTGATCATCTGAGACTTCAGAATCCAGGCAATAATGTCAATATTAAGGCCAGAGCTTCTAACTGAGTTAGATCAAACCATTACACTAATCCAAGAAAGCAATGAAGATCCTTTCAGCAGTCCCCTGAGAAGCCATGCCAACAGTTAGTGCCTATCCTCATTAAAAATGTGCATCTTATTTCAGACATGAGCTACCTGGGGAGATTTATAACTGGATTTTGTTACACGTTTGTCTACACTGAGAAAGGGGATTGTCCCGCTCTGCTCTGCACTGGGGCAGAGCACCTGGAATATTGTGGTGATTTTGGGCACCACAATATAAGATAGATATGAAGCCATTAGAGAGTGTCCAAAGGAGGGCAATGAAGATGTTTGAGGGGAAGCTGTGTGAGGAGCAGCTGAGGGCACTTGGTGTGTTCAGCTGGAGGAGACTGAGGGGAGACCTCACTGCAGTTATGACTTCCTGGGGAGGGGCAGAGAAGGGGCAGGCACTGATCTCTGCTCTGTGGGAACCAGTGACAGGACCCCAGGGAATGGCCCAGAGTTGTGTCAAGGGAGGGTTAGGTTGTATATTAGAAGGAAGTTTTTTACCCAGAGGGTGGTTGGACACTAAAGGCTCCCCAGGGCAGTGGTCACAGCACCAAGGCTGCCAGAACTCAAGAAGTGTTTGGATGATCCTTTCAGGCCCATGGTGTGGCTCTTGGGGATGGTCGTGTGCAGGGCTAAGGGTTGGACTCAGTGATCCTTGTGGGTCCCTTCCAAGTCAGCATATTCTGTGATTCTGTGATTCAGTGAAATGGTTCCTCTCCAGCTATAATTATCCCCCCTCACGGAGTTGCTCTCAGTCAGATCACAACTTCACCTGCAGTGGGCGGCTTGTGGGTTTGACCATTCCAGGTCACAGGCTGACGCCAGCACCTGAGTATTGCACCTGAAGCACCTTCTTCCTGGGCTTTTCCCTCCCTGCCAAACCTCCAGCTGTCCAGCAGCATCAACACACAGATCAGTGCCAGGCTCTGGACACCGCTGCGGCTTACTAGGGAAAACACACGTGTGTGTGTGTGTGTGTGTGTGTGTGTGTGTGTGTGTGTGTCCCTGGGATCTGCTGATTAAATGTTTTCCTTTCCCAGGGGATATATTTGACATCAAGATAAAGGGGCAGCGTGGAAAACAAACTTACTTTCCACCACCCCCCCTCCCTGGAGTTTGGTATTGTAAAACAAGCCGCTCTGGCTGAGATTCCTTTTGAAAGCTCCCAGTTATCTTAGCAGCTGCAGTATAAACTGCAGTCTCCTTGAAGTATCTCCCTGCCACAGATCCCTTCCTGGTGTGGGGTGGAGGGGCAACAAATACCATAGTATTCACTGGGAATAATGTATTTTATGGTAAGTTCAGGCATTTTTTGGAGCTGGCTAATGCAACACCGCAAGTTTTCTTTTGGAGCTCTGCTAAACCGACTCATGCAAAAAGTGATAGCGTCCATCTCTCTGCACCTCATTAACAGTATCTCCCTTGCCTTTTGTTTTGGTCATGATGAACTAGAGTGAGAAGTAGAAGGGGTGATGGTTATGAAGTGTGTGGGTGAATGGCATAATCAGAGTGGTTCTGCATGAGTGTTGCTTGTTTTGGTATTAAGGCTGTTTGAGGTGCCTCCTGCTGAACCAGGTCCCATGCAAGCCAGCTCACGTCCGTGTGCTGTAGAAGAAGCATTCCTGTCATTCTGACACCCTATGAGGATGATGCCTGGAGTACAAGCACCTGTGATAGGTACTCACAAGACTTTCGGTTGGTACCTCCTGTGGTCGCCCAAAAAAAGGAGCCTTCCTCCTCTTGCAACCTCTGGCCTTTGAAGGGGAGGGACCTGGCTCCGTGAGGAGGCTCTAAGAGGCGTCTGGGCTGTCTGGTAGGCAGTGATCTCCACACTCGAGTTCCTTAACCCACTCCATTTCCCCTCTCCCGCCCCCCCTCCCTTTTTCAGTTTCCTCCTTTGTGGGTGTGAAAATGACTCGTGAAAAAAAGGAGGAAATTGGAGGTGCCAGGCTGGAGAAGACATGGGCTCCCTCTTCTGCAGCTGATTTGCCACTACAAGCAGTAGCCAAAAACCTTCCCCCTCCTCCGAAAGCCCCGGGCCCCCTGCCAGGCTGGGGACGATGCTCCCAGACGTGCAGCGGCGGAAACCCTGCACCGGGTCAAGCCAAAGGCACGGCAATAAAGAAGGAGCAGGTCATGGAAACCTGTTTCCATTATGGTGCCTTGTAAATAGCCTTCCAGATTATCTTCTCGATTATCGTGCCCTACCTGTGCTGTTTCCAGCTCCGAGGAGCCGAGTGCTTTTAAGCCTTGCAGCTGCACCGATGTGGCAGAAAGTACCTGCAGGGGCAGAGGGCCAGCAGGAGCCCTGTTCAAGGGGTTCAATGTCTCTGGCAGAGGGTTTTTCCCCCTTCTCAGGCAATTCCTGGCTTCCTAAGAACACCCCATGGAGGAGGGGTGGCAGCCCTGGAGACCGCTCCTCAACCATGTGCATCATTCCTTAAACTCTTGAGAGCTCTGTCTTATCCCACCTCTCACCATAACTTGTACTTTAAGCCATGTCCTGCAATTGAAATCCTTTTCCTCTGGAAAACAGATTTGCCACTCTTTCAACTCCCTCAAAGAAGCAAATAAATGAGTAATGCTTCCAAAGCTACCCAGGTAACTCAGGAGCTTGTATCCCATTGTTTTTCATGCTAAGCAATTCTGATTAATTTAAAAAAAAAAAAAACTTGGCCCAAAATCTAATTTCCCAAAATAATTAAGGCACTTTGGAGCCACAAAGTCTAACTGTAAATTGAATTTGGTTTCATAAGTCACTTGCATGCTTTGGAAACACTCACCTTGATGTGGCAGCCACAGTGTGACTGGCAGCACTCATTACAGGTTGTTGCTTTCTTTACCTAGTGCAATGATGGGACTAGAGGGCTTGAGCAGGGAGGTGAGACCACATCACCCACTGTGGTGCCTTCCAACCTTACCCATCCTGTGACTCTATGAAATGAAGGTGAATTTGTCCTTTATTATGTCCTTCTCTTTTTTCCTTTTCTTCAAGTGCCCCAAGACAGCAATAAATGGAGCTGCGCTGCATCAGCAGTGCTTCAAGACCCCAGGGAAGGGGCAACTCCTGCTGCAGATATTGGCCAGCTGGCATGGATGGGAGAGGTGAGGATGCTGCAGATGTCACAGCCAAGAAAACAAAGAGGTGACAGCAGAAAGGTGAAAAGTTCTCCAGCTTCCTCTTGGTGATCATGGTCAGAGTCACTGAGAAACTGAAAAGTCTACAGAAAAGAGAGAGCAGCAAGGGCTGAAACAGAGCATAGTGGGAGGAACTTCAAGAAGAGGACAGGGGAGAAGAAAGAGACACAATGTAGGGTAATCACCAAGCTGCTACTGCTGGTCTTTATCATGGTGTAAGCCAGCAAATATCTCTGCAAAATCAATGCAGATATACAGGGACACCACACCCATAAACCAAAACTGAGCCCACAAAATCTTCCCTGTCGATTCCCAGATTTTATTTTATTTATTTGGTTTTAAGTGAGAACTTAACAGCTAAAGCTTTTATTTTTGCTACCTGCAGAGAACATATGTAATGTTTATGAATGTCTATATTAGTATATTTCTGAAATTCCTCCAGTCATAATCGCTTCATGTGGTTTGCATGGAAAAGGGCTTCACAGAAGTGCTGTAGCGTGCCACATCCACACAACCCCATGGGTAACACTGAAATGCAAAAGGCCATGGGTAACTGCACAGAGAAAAATTCACAAAGTGAAGAGCTGCTCAGCTGCTAAACCAAAATTGCTGCCTTGGGTTAGTCCATTGTGCAGCATATCAGAACAAGACATAGGTGTTTGACTGACTTATGTTTGCACCTTCGGTGTTGATGTCTCTGCAGCTCTGGACAGCTTTTTAAAATTCCCTCTCCCTCAGTTAATGTTTTAAAATAAAAAAAAAAGTGAAAATTAGAATCATTATTCTAATGACCTCCGAGATCATCGAGTCCAACCTGTGACTGATCTCCACCTTGTCACCCAGACCAGAGCACTGAGTGCCACGTCCAGTCATTTCTTGAACACCTTCAGGGATGGGGACTCCACCTCCACCACTTCATAGTGATAACACCACTAAGGACTTTTTTAAACAAAATAATCATAGTTGCCAATACCCATACCCAAAATTTGCTTATGGAAATGCCAAAGTTTTGACAAAGCCTTGGGAATGGTTCTAGGTTCTCGGATGGAGCCTGTCGAAGCAAGGCAGACCAAGAGCAACAGTGAGTTGTGCTATCCTGTTCCTCTCTCCCAGGGAGCCATAAAATCCCACCTTCTCCCAGCAGATCCTCTTCTCCTGAGCTAGCCACTTCCCTCTCAACTTTCAGCTGAAGCACCTCCACAGGAATTTTCAGGCTGAGGAAGCCAGGTGACCTCTTGGTAAATGGTGACTTTAAGTTTCTTCTGTTACTCCCAGATGAATCAAGGAGTGGGATCAATTTTAGTACAGGCAGTGATTTGGTTGTTGCTTTTTTCTCACTCCAAAACAAAACACTTCAAGTTGCACTGAATAAAGAACTCCAGGCTTGAAACAGGATGTTCTCGCTCTCCAGTTAAAAAACAAACAACCAAAGAGAAAAACCCAACTGAACAGAAAAACAGATAAAACCAATGGTGAAAAGCATTGACCAGGAAGAGAAAGTAGTTGTGTCCCCTTTTTCCAGTTCTGAGTGCTGAGCCTAGTTTAGACCACTCCTTTTGCCTTAGGATACTCTCATCTCTGGGAAGTGACTTCACCACCTCAATTCTTTCACCAGGAGATTGAGTAGGAGAGTAGCTTTGACTCTCAGTTCCTTGGCTGACCTGAGTCCTCTTTGCCTAAATAAATGTGCAAGAGATCAGAGCCTGTGACTCAGATGCTCCCTCTCTTTGGTAAGTGTCCTGAGGACAGGCTGGCAATCAATTTATTCTCATTCCCAACCCTCCCTCCCCACCCCTGCTCCACAGCTTGGTAAATATTTAAGTATTCTACACAGAGCAGGATGGCTCTCATAGGAGCAGCCACAAATATCACCAACCAAAATACCCCAACTATAATGGAAAGTTAAAATCATGTTACATCAGGAAAAAGAGAGGCTTGAACTTGTCTCTCCCACATCCTTGATGCTAAGAGATAAAAAGGGAGGCATAATTTTTTCCTTTGGTTTTCTTTTTTTTCTATATTTTTTATCCAACCAACTTTTCAACAAATACCACATTTGTGAACAGTTTCCAGACAATAAAACCAATATTTTTCTCAGCAAAATTCCCATTTGCCACCAAGAGGGAAGAAAAATCATCCAGCTCTGTTATACTTACATGTTCCTGAGCTACAACTTCACATGAACTTGAATCCTACCCTGAAAAAAATCTGCAGTTCACCAAGACCAACATATACGCTTGAGAGACCTCAGCACCATGATCTGACTGTCCCAACATACCAATCTAATTTTAAACATTTCCTGTGGTGAAGGGTGAGGATCCAGGGCAGGGAGAGGGTTGTGGCCCTCCCCCAGTTTACCAGAGCAGTGACCAGCACCTCCCTTGCACACCCCCATGTATTATATTCCAGTTCTCCTTGTCACACTTTGTATAATGTTGATTCTGTGCTGTGAAGGGTGTCTGGCTCTCCCCTTGACTAATCACTGGGTGCTGGAGGATCCTCTCTGGAGCTTGAGAACTTGACCTCTGATGACACAAGGCTGACAGGGATGCAGATACATGTGGCTCCCCTCATTCATCCCCACTCACCCCAGGAGTTCTCTTCTGATGCCCTGTCAGCACAGGCTTTTAGACAAAAGATACTGGTGAAATCAACACAGGCCAAAGGAATGTGGCCTTCTGGCCTAACTGCCTTTGATTGATATTCTTTATTTCAACAAAACCTTAACTTGGTTCAAAATACAGTGTACAACCTGTTTTGGCATTTCCAGACAGGACATGTCTGCAGAACTTGCAGGGTCACCGAGGCAATGTGTTTCAAAACAAATAATGGGTCTCGCTTTCAAAATCGCAAGGTCACTTTATCTGTACATATTTCTTCTGTAGTCTGCCAAGCTGTCCCTCTGAAAGATTATCATACCAATACTCTTATTTACTATCTGCCTTACAGTAATGCCCAGAGGCCTGGCAAACCAAGGGTTTCCCCTTAATGAGACACATCCCCTGCCCTGCAGAGCTTCCCATCCCACCGGGCTGTTTACAGACAGGGATCTGGGGAAAGCTGGGGCCTTGGCGCTGAGACAAAGGCTGAAGTTTATTTTGGGAACTATTCCATTCCCCTTGTACATCCCTCTCCAACACAAGAGTCCCCTTTTGCAGAAGGTGAGCCCACTAATGCCCTCCTGTGTGGAGCTTTCTACACATGCCATGGGAGTATCCTACCCACTGTGCCCAGCTTCTCAACCCCCAAGGAAGGGGGAAGACACCACCAGCCGGGAACACCAGGAAAGCAACTATGATGTCAGACTGACATCACACCCTTCACCTAACAACCCTTATGAATGGCTCCTTCCACTCTTTTCCTGCCCTCCACAGGAAATTTCATGGTCCCTTCCCCTCCTAAGAAAAATTGCAACTCTCTCAGACAAAACTGGAAGCATTTAAAAGCTCAGGCTATGGTTGGCATCTACTCTATGCCAGATTTTGATCCCTTTAAATGAAGAAGTGACAGAATTTCCATGAGAGATAGGGAGTCAGGAGAGATTTCATGTGCAGAGACCTCTGTCCTACAACAATATTTTACTGAAAAGCTAACTATAACATGGAGGTATTTTACAGCTCCACCCTTTGGAAATGATTTTCTTAGAGAAGAGGAAAAATGTTTAATGCCCTGGTTTTCTAACAGCCATTCAGCCCCTACTTGCAAACAAAATTTTTCAAAATATTTTCCTTTCCTATCACACCCTCTCTCATTTCTTTGGGTGTCAGCAACTTCTTCCCTCTGATGCAGCGGCCCTGCCTTCCACCAGTGTGCCTGGCTCCTGCTGCTCTCACATTAGGAAGGAATCATTTGTTGTCCTTTGCAAAGCCTGCCAGGTACTCCTACATGACAAAAAGCCCCAACTGTGCCTGAGGCAGAGCAGCTACCCCCCTCTTGCACAGTTCTAGCTGGTTAATGAATAGAGCAATACCAGGATATCCCAATATTTGAAAAAGACACTTCCAAAGAAAACAGACAAGTGCAGCAAAATGCAGTTGCAAATCAGGAAGGTGGAGGAGGTTTCTTTGCAAGTCTGTCTTTAGCCCATCCTATCTAAGAGAACCTCTCTTCAATGTAAAAAAATAGGGTGCTGATGATCTCACACTTAGGCCTTTATTTCTGGAAATGCTGATACCTTCACAGAACCTCACAGAATCACAGAATCATTGAGGTTGGAAAAAGACTCCAAAGATCATCATGTCCAACCTTTGACCAAACACCACCTTGTCAACCAGACCAGAGCACTGAGCGCCACATCCAATCTTTCCTTAAACACCTCCAAGAACACTGACTCCACCACCTCCCTGGGCACCCCCTTCCAATGCCCGACCACCCTTTCAGTGTAGAATTCTTCCTGATGTCCAATCTGAACCTTCCCTGGCACAGCTTGAGGCCATTTCCTCTTGTCCTGTCACTCACCTGAGAGCAGAGCCCGACCCCCACCTGGCCACAACCTCCTGTCAAGCAGTTGTAGAGAGTGAGAAATGTCTCCCCTGAGCCTCCTTTTCTCCAGGCTGACCCCCCTCAGCTCCCTCAGCTGCTCCTCAATCTCTAAGTCATCTTCACCATGTGACCTCTCAAGCTGCTGCATCAGGGACTCATTGCCAGTGCTACTTGCATTTATCTTCACAACTTGTATTCTGCTGAATTCATTATATATGTGAAAGACAACTCTTTCAAACTTGCCCAGTCCTCTCTGGAGACTGAGAATCCATAAAGAAGCATCAAAGGAAACAATTAAGAATTTGTATCTGGAGAATTTTGCATCATGAATACAAAGAATTTGTCTGCCTGTTTTCAGACTGGAACACCATTAAATACTGAAGTGATGAACTTAGTCTTTCTTAATGAGATTGTATCTGCTCAGCTGCTCATAACATGTTTTAGGGGTGGTGGGTTTTGTCTGGAAGCACTTTTTGCCTGCATTGGTACCACTAACCATAACCAAGTTGTCTCTTAGCTTTCTTTTGGGTAAACTAGACTTGGTCTTCTCAAGTATAAACATTACAACAGATACCAGGAATCACAATGCTCACTAAGACACATTAACTAAACTGCTTGCACTGATGAGAATCCTATCTGAGAATCTGAAGGAAACAACAAAATTAACATGGGAGAAATATATCAAAGGAGATAAAAGCTGCAGTTCAGTAACACCAACCTAGATGTTTCTGCAGTTTAAGATCAATGAAGGCATGACCAAGATCTTCAGCCAGTGCAAACTGCTGCTGATGGGGCTATAGCAATTTGTATAATTTGAAAATGATCTGGCCCAAGGTGGGTTATGGCAATTTGTATAGTTTAAAAATTACCTGGCCCAAGGTAGACATCACCTTTTAGCACTTCTAAGAGAAAAAAAAAAAACAAACGCTTATTAGTTAAGCATTCCTCAAACATACTACTTAAAAATGAAGCCTGTATTTTACCTTGGACTAACTGATCTTAACAGCAGTATCAAGGCATAAAAATGGCCTTCTGCCCAATGTAACCTCAACCTAAACACGCTCATATCCTATTCTTCCCAGACAGGTAAGTCATTGTTTAGTTAAATACACTACCCCACAGCCCCAGAACCAAAAAAATGAGAATGGGACCCTATGTGGAATTGAAAAAAACAGAGGGTTGGACCTCACAATCAGCATCCTGGAATGAGCACACCCAAAATCAGTGCAGCCTCAGGTTATTTTGTATGTGGAGTATCACAGTCTTTCAAATAAAAGCCACATTTAATATAAAAGAACAACAAATCACTCTCCATTCCTCTTCTCAAGGTGCTTGGGAACAGGTGGGAGGTATTTACTCACACCTATGTACCTGCTCAGCTTTGGCTGTATTCCGAGAATTGTGCCAACAGTCATGACCAGGCTGTATCTCACTGAAAGATCTTTGTTATCAGGGCTACTTATTGTCCAACACCATCCTCCCCCCAGAGCTGAGCAGATGAGATATGACTTCCATTATTAGAGTCCCATCTCTGATCAGATGGCATCTCACAAGCTGCCTCTCCTTGATTTCCTGTGCTACACAAATATCCTCGCTTCCTCGAGGCTGTAGGAGATGTGGGATTGTCCAGTCTGTTCAGCTGAAAGCCTCTGGACACAAAACAGCTGCGTGGAGAACCATCACTTTTACAGAGATAGATGGTCAGGAGCTGCTGGAGGCTGAGGTCCAGAACCACTTTGTTACCAGTGATTTATGTGACACCCATAATTTCTAAAAGCCAGCTGCTTCCAAAAACAGCTACAAAGAGGCCAGACTCTAATCTTGGTTATGGCAGTTTATCTCTGCAGTTACTCCCAATTTACACCAGGTAAGCAGAGATCTGGATCGAGCTCCGTCTCGCTTTGCCTTGGCCATAAATAAGTCCACTGGGGTTTGTCTCGATGATGTAATGCAAAACCCCACATGTATTTGTGTCAGTGGAGCTGCCGTGGGGGCAGACAGAGCCAGGATTAGCTATTTCCCGTGTTTTTCAGACAGGGCAAATTAAAGTTTTATTCCTAGCCACCATCCCAGCATCCCGGCGTCTGTCTTAACTCCCTGCTCCAGACAGCTGCTTAAATGTTGTTCCAAATGTGGTGTTAGGGGCAAACAACAGGGATGCATCCTGCCACTGAGTCTGGAAAATCCCAGGATGAGACAGCAAGGGCAGTGATCATGCTCTTCAGTACACTTTTAACTATAAGGCCCTAGGATTACAGGGCAGGAGGAGTTTGTCACTCTTGGTAAGGCAAGCTGGAGAGTGACTGCTTTTCAGACAGAAATATCTTAAAGGCAGTTCCTACAAATCTGGACTGTAACTGGTAACACAGGAATTTGCCCGAATTAAGGCCTCTGTGCGATCAAAATATTAAACAATCATTTAACTGTCTGCAGCTAAAAATATAAATATCCAAACACATGAGGAAACAGGCTAGAGTAGAAGGAAAACACAGGTTGTAGTAGAAGAAAATGTGGTGCTTGCTATCAGGAAAAGTCAGCTACCTTCAGTTTCTATCTATCTCTGTGGGGAGAGAAAGGCATATCATGCTACTCTGGGTAGCATCTACATAATCCCTGTATAGAGAGGTCCTTGATTTAGCTCTAAAACCAAAATACTGCTGCTTCCCATCACATGCTTGTAAATCTCATAGTAGTGTTTAGGGCAGTTTTATCTTGATCTCCTGGGTTGCTGTAGGACAGTGTGAATCTCAGCTCTCCTATTCAAAAATGTTTGTATTCTGTCCCTCAGTTGCAAGGAAATGCTTGAAAACGTATACTGAGTGATGACTACTAGTGAAAAAGAGTGAAAAAAGGGAAATAATAACTCAAAATTGGAGCATGGCAGGGTCTGGGAGAGGTCCTCAGAAAGTGGAAGCAATGCCCATGTCACTCTGTCACTCTCTCATGTGCACCCAGAATGTTGGTGCAACCCACCCCACCCACTCTGGCACAGCAGCCCTTTGCCACCCCGTGATAATTTGGGGAGATATCTGAGATTCAGGTGCAGGCACCGAGAGACTCAGCAGCATTTTACAGACCGCAGCCCGCCCTGGGTTTGCATCAACACTTACAGTTCTCAATGAATCAAAGAGTGGCTGTGTTAGAGAAACCAGAATAAAACACTGGGCACAACATTTGCAATGGTTACAGAGAAGGAACACAACGACCCTGGCCCCTGTGGGCAGACTAGAGCAATAAAGCAGGCATCCTATTGGGATACTTCCATCCCAGTGCCCTGCCTGCAAGCCAGTGTCCTGTGTTCTTGTGCTGCAGCTCTGGTCGGTCCCCTACCAGCTGCAGGGAGGGCCCCTCTCCCTTTCAGGGTCTTCTGCTCCCAATCCTCCAGCCTCCATGCACAGCCAGCCCCCCAAGCTCTGCACCTCTGCTCCTGTAATTTCCATTGACTGGGGCCCCTTTCTGTAGTTGGAATTGGTCCATAGGAGCAGCCACCTCATGCAAACCAAGTATCTTCAAGGAAACACATCTGAGTCAAGAAAGCCTGGCCCTGGAAATAGGGTGAGTGTCCTAGAAAATAAATCATAGAATCAATGATGGGTTTGGGTTAGAAGGGACCTTAAAGCTCATCTAGTTCCAATCCCCACCACAGGCAGGGACACCTTCCACTATCCCAGGTTGCTCAGAGCCCCATCCAACCTGGCCTTGAACACTTCTAGGGAAGGTCTCTGATTTTCCTATCATCATCACCTATACAAATTGGGTTTCCTGCACAGAAGTAGATTCTGCAGACCACCAAACTCTTCCCTTTTGCTCATCCTTCATTAAAGCAACAAACATACACTACAAATTAGTAGATTTCAAATAATTATAAAACATATCCAAAATATATAAATAATAATCCCATACATCTAAATATTTTTTAAAAAAGAGAAGAGAAAGTAAATCTGACTTCATTAGAGACAAAACACATCACTTGTTCTGGGTACATTTCACCAATATATGCCAGCACAGCAAGTGCATTCCATGAAATAGGCACACATGATTAGGGGGGTTATTTTTCATAGAATCATGGAATGGTTTGGGTTATTTTTCATAGAATCACAGAATGGTTTGGGTTGGAGGGGACCTTAAAGATCTTGTTTCAACCCCCTGCAGGGACACCTTCCACTAGACCAGGTTGCTCAGAGCCCCATCCAACCTGGCCTGGAACACTTCCAGGGATAGGGCAACCACAGCTTCTCTGGGCAACCTGTGCCAGGGCCTCACCATCCTCATAGGGAAGAATTTCTTCCTATTATCCAATCTAACCCTGCTGTCTGTCAGGGGATAGCCCAGTAGTCCTGTTCCTCCTGCCCTTCTCTCATATAATATAAACCTTCTGCCACATTTTGTGACAGGAAGGCAGCTGAGTTCAACAGTTCTCGTGGATATTTTGTCTGCAACTGCACAAACCAAATAAGAAATACTTTCCAAACTCATAACAAGTCCTCCCAAGAACACTGGGAAATGAAAAAAATCTACTTGTGAGTTACAGCCGTAATTCCCTGTTCACCCTCGAGGAGCCTGGGGGTCTTTAAACAGCTGAACTGAGAAGGCTCCAAGTGACACAAAAAATCAAATTAATGACCTATGTACGTTTCCAGACACATTACCTTATCCCCTCAGTCTCTGTACTGGGCACCGAGCTCTGCTTGAGGCTTTAAAAGCCCTGCCTGGCACTGTCCTTACTATCATCTCATTCCTGAAAGCCACAGTCTCCCATGACAGCCAGACTTAGCAGGAATAAAAAACTGGTGTGCAATACATGGAGGCTTATGAACTCTGCCAGAACTTCCACAGGAGATAACCCTGCTGCATGCAGAAATAAATGTGCACAGAATCTGTATGTGCAGTTGGTCCCTCACTGTTGGTGATCATTTTGCTCCTGTTCCTGCATTCTCTCATAAACTGGAGAGCAGTCACAAACACAGCTGAAGCTGAAAATAATATAATGGGGAGGGAAAATGTGTTTGAAAAGAGTTTTGAATGAAACCATATCTTTTATAAAACTATTTTCATGGATAAATCAATTTTATTCGCAGTTTGACAGGCAATATTCAGAAATTTATGCTGATCACAGAACAACACCTACTTAGTTTTCTGATGAGGCACTGAGGAAAATCAGCTTTATTTTTAAATCAGCCAAAATGTTTGTGTCACTCTGGAATTTCCCCCAATATTGCCACTTGATGATCACTTGAGCAAGTTCCCAATAGGAAAAGGTGTTCATTACTCCTTGAGTTCAAAGGGAGTCCCCACCTGCCTCACATCACCTACGATTCCCCACATCATGCCATTGCCCCTCCAAACTAGCACTCCAGAGCTGAATGGCTCTCCTGGCAGATTGCTGGGAGCCTTCCCTTCGGACCTCTGAGTGTGCAGCAGCCAACTGGCCCGCGAGGAGCAGCAGAAAACAGTTGAGATAAAGAAAGCACCCAAAAGTTTGGATGCCTATCTGAATACTGGCTGCTTCCATTAGTAATAATCCATTGTGCAGTGAGAGAGCTGCTGCTAATGACCCCTGTTCAGGAAAGCATTTAAACAGAGGCTTAACTTTGTCCCTATTCAGGCTGGCACTTATGTCTCAGTTTAAGTGCTGTGCTGAATAGACTTTTTTTCCTGAATTGGGGCCAATTTCAGTTCATCATCCCTGAGGAACAGATGCATTCTTTTTCCCCTTTCTAACAAATGTGGAAAAACATGTAGCTAATATTTAACATGGAAGAGAGGATAGTCTAGGACAAAAAGAGGAACCTCCTGGCTTCCTATCAGCACACCTGTGTTCCCCCGACTCTCAGTGGTACTCAATTCTCTTGGATGGACGGTGGAGGTCACTGAGATCCAAAAGGACACGTCACATCTGGGATGATGGGTTGATGGGTTGCGTTCTTAGGAAGCAGCAGTTTGGGTTTTTTCGCAAAATACTGTAAGATTCATGGGAGAAAGAGCTACAAAGTGCAAAATATTATTAGTCGTTATTTGAAGAGTCATGATTACCCCAGTGGTAAGAGCACGTCTCATTTCCTAAGGTTCAGCTATGGCCTTGTGAACAGGGGATGGGAGGGGATGCAGCAGCTCCACTTATCATAGAATGGTTTGAGTTGGAAGGGACCTGAAAGATCACCTCATTCTAATCCCCCTGCCATGGGCAGGGACACCTTCCACTAGACCAGGTTGCTCAGAGCCCCATCCAACCTGGCCTGGAACACTTCCAGGGATGGGGCAGCCACAGCTTCTCTGGGCAACCTGTGCTAGGGCCTCACCACCCTCACACACAAGAACTTCTCCCTAATATCCAATTTAAACCTCCTCTCTGTCAGTTTGAAGCCATTCCCCTTTGTCCTGTCACTTCACTTTTAAATAGTCTCTCTCCATCTTTCATGTAGGCTCCTTTATGGCTTGACATTGAGAAAGAACCTCTAAAAGGTATAAAGGGCTGTTAAGCATCAAGTTCCTGCATCAGTCTTTCAGACACCCCCACCAAAAATTCCAGAATTGGGTTTTTTTTCCAGCAGCATATTTGCAGGCAGGGGCAATACTCCAACCATTGTCCTCTGCTCTGTAACGCAAGGGACTCTCATGCCAGGAGACACTTCTCTTCCCAGAGAAGAAAGGCCACCTGAGCCCCTGGCAGGGATGTCCAAGTTACCTGAGCATTCAGCACAAAAATAGGCATATTTCTGCATGAGTTCAACCCAAAGAAAGAAAAGAGACATTGAGACTTTTGATGTTGTGATGGAACTGATGATGCTCACACAACACATCCTGCAACTTTAACAGTCAACAGTATTGGCAAACTAAATGCCGTTTATATGCAACACAAGCAGCGGAGGAAGGAAGCAGGAAGACTAATTAAAAGTTTTCTAGGTGGTAAACACGATGACTAGAATCCACAGAGCAGCCCTTGGTCCCGCTGGGAAAAGAGTATCCTGATGTCTTTAGTCCCAGTACAACTCACAAGCATTCCTGTCACTATGATGCTAAAAACAAGTTAAAAGAGACATGGACATTTTCCTTTAATTTCATTGAGCTCATTTTTCACGTGAAACGGCAGAAGAAGAGGAATATGAGGAAGGCGCCCCTAAAGTCCCTGGAAATGTTTTGCCAGAAAAGCTTCAGAATCTGTTGCAGGGAGCCTGGAAAAGTGAAATCCACATTGAACTATGACAATATTCTCAATACATTCAACATATTTCACAAGCTCCAGATATGTAAATACAGGGACTGCTTTTTCCCTCCACACAGGGTGCAGCTTGCAAAGCCTAAGGAATTTCTGGTTGCATTTTCTTATATATGATCTAGTAGCCTTCCTTTCTCTTTCATATTATAAACATATTATTACAAACAGGCAGTGAATAGACCTTTTTTTTCCCCCTTGTATTACTTTTTTTAAAAAAAATGAATTGTTATCAGATTTAATGATATGATAAGCTTTAAAGTTCCCCTGGGAAGCTACCACAGCCATACTGATTTACATAAGCATTTTCCTACACATAATACAGCATGCAGGCTCTCTGATCTCATTATTCATTAGAAAATTAATGATAACTCTCAAACGTGAAAGCAGAGCAGTTCTGCAGAGAGTGCTGGAAATTGGCTAGTTCTCGACGCGGTAGTCATTTTCAATTTACTGCCTTGAAAAAAAGATGCTTTTAAGCAAATAAAAGGGTGCTGACATCAAACAGATACTTGTCTTGCTGCCAGGGAACGAGATGCCTTTTAAGGCAGGAAGGTGGGACTTGAGTGATGTGAATAGGAAGAAAAGAAAACAAGCCAGTCAGAGTTAAGCAGCTCTACCCCATTCATGAAAAATGTCTAGGCTCATTTCCTCATTGCCAGAGGTCTTTTTTGCTTAAATTCTAAAGCCCGTGCTCTGTTCTTGCCAATAATAAATAGCAGCCTGTTGTTAGAAAAAGTGCAAACTATGGAGTTTTTTAAGTGCTTTTCCCCAAGCTACACAAATTGTGACATCCCATAGACCAAGAGACAATGTTAATAAACCCCTCAAAACTTTGCTGATAACTATATCCTGAAACTGAGATTGTTGTGGAATGAACTATGGCATATTCGCTCCTGGGGAGCAAGAGCTGATAATCAAGGATGGAGTGAATTGCCATATGACTGAGCAGATTAAGATCTGATTTTTATCTTGGCTCTGTTTAGATGACAGGACCAGCAGTGGGAAAGGATAACTCCCCTATGCAAGTCTGCTAGTTTTGGATATGACTAACAAACAGGATGATTGTTTCTGTCGCTGTAGTAACACAACTATCAGAGCATTGGGAAGGAGGGAGGGCTCTCTCACAGTGTCTCAAAGTGGAACACCTTTGTGTTCATCTCTTCCAGCAAAATGGATGAAACCTGTGCCTGCTGCTTGTTGAAGCAGATATAATCTTTCTTTGTGGGATTTGATTGCTGCTTTTTAATGCAATTCATAGCTCAGATAGCAACAGAAATTGCTCTGGGGTGTGGTAGAAAAGGGATATTAGACATGCACTGCAACATCCTGTTTTGGAACTAGTTTAGTATGAGGCTTACAGGCTCAACATTACAAAATTCTGCACTCAAGCTGTCACTTGCCAAATTTTTTGCACATTAGTTCTGTGTTTTTTTCTTGCCTGTGATCGGTAGCAATATAAAGGGAAACATCTGGTTCTGCAGGGTCTGAATTAGGGGATGCCACAGGAAAAACACTCCAGAGAGGCATCAAGTTGGAAATAACCAGGCAGGATTAAGAATGTGTGCCCCTTACAAATTCTTCCAGTAGGGAACAGAAATCTGTCGCTGAGATGGAAATTCCACCAGCGCAGAAAAAGCACCACCATTGTACTGATGCTTTGACCACATCTTCAACCATCAGAATATCCAACAAATAGAGGATGCAAAACAGTTACACAAACTAAGAACCATTCAGTTATAGCTGTCCCTGGAGTGTCAGCTGTAGCTTGGAGGAAAAGACTTTCACACCTTTTCTGAGTTGAGATAAATGTCCTCCAAGGGAAGCAATGGTTCTCTCTGAGAGAGAACATTTCTATGGAGGTCTAATCATAGAATCATAGAATGGCTTGGGTTGGAAGGGACCTGAAAGATCATCTCACTCCAACCCCTCTGTTATGGGCAGGGACACCTCCCACTATCCCAGGTTGCTCAGAGCCCCATCCAACCTGGCCTTGGACACTTCCAGGGATGGGGCAGCCACAGCTTCTCTGGGCAGCCTGTGCCAGGGCCTCACCACCCTCACAGGGAAGGATTTCTTCCCAATGAGTATATATGTATGGGGTTTAGATTAAAATCTCTGATTGTTCTTTATTAATAATTGGAGCTGTTTGGCTAAAATATCAAGACACAGTTGCAGAGACAAAAAGAGATTTCCAGTCTGGAAAGAAAAGGAAAATCTTAGTTGTTCTTAGGTGATTCATCAGCTGCAAGACTCTTACATGGAACCCCTCAAATCTGCACTAGGAGCTATGGAACACAAAATAAAAATATCCACAGCATAAATCTCTGCATCCCCAAACCTGCAGCTGAGAACAATGTGATCAACATGTACAAATATCTGGAGTGGGTCTGAATTCCAGAAAAGCAAAGAAAGTGTCCCGTTCAAAGCAGCCAAGGGCAACCTCTGGCACACAACAAAAAGCACTAGATACAGCAACTAGAAAGTCAGAACAGAGATGAGATGAGAAGTAATTTAGCAAATATTTCCCCTTGAAGTCGCAGTTCAACAAATCCTTGAGGTTGACAGAAGACAACACTGAAAGTAACAGATCTGGTCTCCTGTGCCACTCCTCCCTTCTACCAGCATGGGTCTTTCTGCAGCCAGGTGAAATGTCCTGGGGAATTGGAAAAAAAAAATAATATTTGTCTTTAATATGTTGGGTTTAACCCAATCTTTTCTCTCCACCAAGACTCAAGAAAAAGAGTAGACAGCTGACATGGAGCAAAAGTAGAACTGTTTCTTTAGACAGCAGTGCTGGCTGGTTTTAAATGTCTGTGGAACCACACGCTGCCTGGGCAGCTACTGATTGTATAGTTAGACTAGAAAAGTGATGAGCATGCCTTTAAAAGGAGTGTTATAGCTAAGGATGCTCCCAGGACTACTGAAATTAAGGCCTTCCTCTAGAAATCTCAGAAAATGCATTTGAAAGAAGTATGCATGGGATTAGTTGCACCTTCCATGACGGCAGGAACCAACCCTCCTCTATCAGGGAAGATTAAGAAGCAAAATTCTCTTTAAAAAGCTCAAAATGCCAACCAGGTATGCCACATATAAAATCAATAGGACACGCTTTATCTCTCTGGGAAGAAGTCATGAGTTTTGAAGGAATGTTATGGATACTGAACACAACTCACCATAAAACTAGGGAGTGCTGTAATAGTCTTGAAAAAGTGAACAGCAAGAAAACCATGCAAACTCCAAAGAGTTTGCAAAGGAAGGTGAGCAGAAAGGACCATGGGATGATAGAAGGCCATGAAGGGGAGAGGTGGGTGATCCATTCTGCCCGTGAACTGAGTGACCATAAGAGTTGGATACAGCAATCTTATGTGACCGGATTAAGGCGGAGAATTTAAGGTGAATTAAGCAGGGTATGGAAAAGGTGCAGGAAGCTTCAGAGAGATTCACTTGTGTCCGGCAAACCTAAAGCTTAACTGTGAAAGATAACCTTTAAGGTATGAGATGACCCTAGGTGGATGACCTGTAAATTTCTGCAGCTCAGGAAAGCCTCAAGAAAAACTCACTCTGAAGACCGTGCCCAATGAAAACGGCTCACTGCAGTCTGGGGAAAATCCTAGAGGACAACTGAGGGGATGAACTGAGGCCAGGGATGCTCTGAAATTGGAATCTTCTCTTTTTGTAAGAGTTACAAAATGCCCCAAAGCTCTAATCAAGTCCCAAACATGTGGGTTTCCTCCAGTGGGCTTTGCACTGTTCCTTGTAGGTGATGTCTGCAATTAATGCAGGAGGATCTGGTAAACCCAGAGTATTTCTAATTATTATGGCTTGGCTAGTAAACACGGACAAACCCTTGGGTGACCACAGCAAGATGGAAAACTGAAGGCAGTGGGGCAGATTTCTCACCAAACTACAGCCACCAATTTGAGGGCTAATATTGCCTCATACTGATTTCTGTGGAGACACTTTCTTATGGAAGTGTGTAAGGTCTTTGGCAATAAGCAAGTCATGGAGAGACACTGACACAGGACAAGTGCACAGTGTCATACTTCTAGTTCAGCCCCCAAGTTTGGAGCCTGGATAGCAGTGCATTGCTGGGGGCTACATTTTTAAGATGGGTGCCTAAATCCACAGTTCTGCTTCTAAAAGCAGGTACTTAAGAATCTAAAAATAGGTCTGCATAATTATCCTTTGGAAAGCAGTTTTTAAACTGTGCAGCTGACACTTGGGAATTCCAAGTGGCTGATCAAACTGAATAGAAAACTGTAGCTATAAAGTGAATGAGACACCAGACTAGATTGAAAAGACCAGCTTATTATGACTAGAAAAGCCAGTAGCACTTTTCCCATGATCACCAGCACTCTCATTTCCACAGTACAAAGTCTAAGGAAGATGAGAATTTATTCCAGTATCCCACATCTGGATATTGCCCTATTCTATACTTTGCCTTGTGCTTTTATCAGACTTGAATTTTATTTCAGTGAGATGTTCTCTTTAATTGGCAAAGTTTGTATAGGCAGCCTGTGTATCCAGGAAGTTATTAACCACAAACCTCTGAATCTGGGGGAAGAGAGGGGAGGGCAAAATTACTGGAAACTGAGATTTTTTTAAAAAAAATGGTGTGGGTACTAGCTGAAGAAAGCAGAAAGTATTCTGTATGAATCAAACTGAACAGAATAAAACTGTGGGTGTGGAAATCTACACTCAGGAGTCCCTCACATAATCTCTCTCTCTTTCAAGGCAGTCATACCCAGGATGTGCACCTGGTACCTGCAAAGTGACACACAAACAGCAGATGTTGGACTGCAAGATTAGAACTGTAGAGTTGCTTCAAAAAATAACAATAACATCAGTTTTAGTATTGCTATTCCTGATGTGAGCACTGCTTTAAGAAGTATTAATGCCTTGAGTATTAATGCGGTGCTACCACAAGTACATGGTCCAGCACAAAGCACAACACCTGGTGTGGCACAAACCCTGCTGGAGCAGGACTGACCTCTCAACAGCTTCCTACGCCCTTGGACCAACAAGGTGAGATGACACAATGCTTATCTTGGCTTCCCGTGGAGGTGACATTTGTGACCTAAATTAGATTCATCCTTGTCTCAAACTGCATCCAGAAATGTATCATTTCAGATGAGCTCAACGGTGGAGAAAATTTTTCCTTTCAGAACAAGGATATCTAAGAGACATCAGAACACTAAAACTGGAATCCATGTTTCTGTCCTCTGACTGGTGACCCTGCCCATGGCAGGGGGTTGGAACTAGATGATTTTTAAGGTCCTTTCCAACCCAAGCCATTCTGTGATCCCATGATTCTATGAGTCCAAGGGAAGCCTACATGGCCAGCTCAGATGGATATGCCCAGAGACAGGCAAGACAGCTGTCATTTTTCTGTTGCCTTTAAGCAGCCATATCACCTTGGTGTTAGGTGAGCCTAATCCTAACTTGGATTTCCAGAGAAATATGAAATTGTATAAGACTTTTTCTGCAAATCATATAAACTTCTCTTTGGTTCCTGGAAGGTGTTTCCATTACATGCTGGTAGCAGGTAGCTTGGGATAGAGATATTCCAGAGAGGCAAAAAATGTCTGATATGATGGTCCTAGTCTGCTGCAGATCCTGGAATAATAACAAGGTCAACTAGATCTGAAGCTCATCCTTTGGGACAGAGAAGACAAAGAAAATTTAGTCTTCTCCACCGGATCTGTGCAGGAGGTGATCTGTAGAAGATCCCTCACAGTTTTTTTCTCCTCCTCTCTGCAACCTAAGAACCATTCAATGTTTTTATTCCAGTAGACATGCTGATGTTAACTCATACAATTCTAAATGAACATTTGATGTATTTAGATCCATATTCTATTATATTTACAAGGTGCTTTGCACATTTCACTATGAAAGTTTATGCTGCGTAGCAAGATGATGTTCACCATGACTGATCATTTCATGTGAATATTAAACATAATTCAAAGTGATGGATCTCAAATAAACAAGTGCTGGAGTGTTTTAATAAGATCAAACTCCTTCAATACTGGAACAAATGTTATTTTTTCCCTTTAAATCCTTTTAAGGGATTTTTATTTTTGTAATGTAAAGAAGTAAGGAACACAAGTAAATGCTTACTTTTGATTCCTCAAAGTTCGAATTACTCCAAAATATATTTTTATGATTATTCTGGTCTAAAATACTTTTTTTGTTGTTAATAGCAGGGAGATCAATCAAATACTCAGTGCAAACATGGCATGTCCTGGATGATGGAGGTTATGGAGTCTGACCAGCAGTGTTTCTAAGGCACTATGGAAAGCCAGAACCACACAGCTCTTCCTCTTTTCTCATCATGTGCTGCTCCTCACTGATTTTAAGGACTTATTGTATCAGGAGAAGCTCAGAGAAGATGCTGGGAGGCCAGAAAACTTGAAAAACCCTCAGAGTCGACAGTCAGTGTAAATCTGTGTCAGCTCTGTGCCTCTGGGATTTCATGGCATCTGACTCCCAAATATTCCCATGGAAAAGGCCAATCAATGGGATAGAATTAAGCTCTTTGCAAAGGGTCCACATGACATCTGTGCTAATCTCTATTGTACCACACCTTTTGGAACTTTTTGAGCTCCTAAAACTGAAGAGGAGAGTAAGCCCTTTTTCTAGAGAGTAAGTCCTGTGAGGAGCAGCAGAGGGAGCTGGGGGGGCTCAGCCTGGAGAAAAGGAGACTCGGGGGGCCTTCTGGATCTCTACAACTCCCTGACAGGAGGTTGTAGCCAGGTGGGGGTCGGGCTCTGCTCCCAGGGAACAAGGGACAGGACAAGAGGAAATGGCCTCAAGCTGTGCCAGGGGAGGTTCAGGTTGGACATCAGAAGGAATTTCTTCACTGAAAGGGTGGTCAGGCATTGGCAGGGGCTGCCCAGGGCGATGGTGGAGTCCCCATCCCTGGAGGTGTTCCAGGAACACCTGGACGTGTCACTCAGTGCTCTGGGCTGGGTGACAAGGTGGGGTTGGTCACAGGTTGGACTCGATGATCTTGGAGGTTTTTTCCAACCTTAATGATTCTGTGATTCGTTTTGTGGTTCCTTATGGTCTGTACCTGTTCCTGACAGCTGTGCTATCTTATTTCAGTGGGATAAATCTGCACAGCCCTGTAATCCATGACATTAGCCTTTCCAAGACTCCTGTGCCAGTATGAAGAGTACTGGACCACCATCCCCACCCAGGCACTTTGGCACAAACAGCCAAGAAGATAAAGCAGTAGATCTTGTCACATGGAATAGGGATGACTGCACTGCATTTCTTTTTACTTCTCTGCATCTGATAATGATGTCCTTTGGATGAGAACTCTTACTAACCCCGTGGCAAACACACATTGCATGATTTGTGTAGTGCTCTTGTGAAAGCATTTTTGTGCTCAGTTTGACAGAGATGAGTTTATTGGTATCAGCTGCAGCACCAATAAAACATAGATGCTTTAAACAATGTCACTGATGGACATAACACAGTTAACACTGATTGTGTTCCTAGACACCAGGGGGACAGCTTCTTGCAGTAGGTTGTAATTAGTAGGGGTTAGACCATGCTTTAATTTGTCGCTTAGTTCTCCCAAGGAATTGGTTCCTTGGGACACATGAGAGAGGAAAAGAAATAACTGGAAAAGATGTTTCCCAAACTTTTACTCCTGTGACCTGCCCTGCTGGAGCCAATGAAAACATCCACATCAGTAGCAGACTTGTGAAATAGGTTTCTTCCTTCTGACTAAATTGCACAGAGAGGAACGTAAGTTACAGGATGATAATATCGATCCCCCAAAGCCAGGCACTTCCTCCCAGTACTTCACATCTTGGCTGAGCACTTTTGCAAGATTTCTTATCTCCATAGCAAGCACTGGGAGCTGGGAACAAAGACAACCAGGGAAGCTAGTGACACTGCTGTTTCCCACCCTGCAAGCCCAGCTGATGGCTCAGAGCGTGGAGCTGAACGGTGCGTCGCCTCCTAACAAGGACAGCAAGCCTGAGAGTGTTTGCCTCCACTGCAATTCAATCAGGGTGCCTTGCAGCTCGAATTGCTACTATTTTGTGGGTCACTACCTCCTCCAATATTCTGTGCCCTCTCTTGTTTTCTTTTCATTTGCTATGCAGGCTCGCAGACCTTCCTGCTAGATTTCACTTGGGAGGCCCAGAACCCCAGTACTGCAAATCCTAACAGGACCTTGATGGATGTTAATGTCTCTGCCTTTCATATCATTTTACCAGTGGAACCTTTGATCTATCAGCAGTCTTTATATCAATGCAGTCATTGCATAAAACGGAGAATATGACAGAAATATCTGCTGTGCTAATGCAGAGTATTTCCCCTTACCCCTCGTAAAAACACAGTACTGGGGAGTTTATTTTGACCTCCGAATGTGCCATGAGGGTAGAATTGGGAGCAAAAACTTTTTTTTCTTTTTTTCTTTTTTTTTTTTTTTAAAAAAAAAAAGCATTCTGGTAAAGGAAGTTGTAAAGCAACAAGTACTGTACATTATGATTCAGAGCAGCAAGGGACAGCTGGAGAGACTTGATTGGCTCCAGCCCAAAGAAACAGAGGCTTCTTGTGACCAGCTGCTGTGCTGCAGCATGAATGACAAGGGTAATAATTGATTACTAACTGGCAGCTCAAAAGGAAGAAAGAATTAACAAAAGCAATGAGGTGCTTTACAGCTTGGTAACTGTAAAATCAGCAGAACAATTAGGGGAAAAAGAAAGGGGTTTCACTTCTTACCTTAGTGTTACAAGGACAGTGCTGGTTAGTATAAATCGCATGACAAGCAAGCCAGAGGGGCAGGTCAGTAGGTAATAAGGGGGCTCTGCACACCCACAGGTCCCGCAGGATCATTCAGCAGATTTGCCAGTGAGCAGCTAAAACTCCATCAAAAGCATCCAGCCATGCCAATGACATTGGTAGGCAAGGCAAGGTCTCTGAGGCACCAGTCATAATATCATAGTGAGGGTGAAACCTCCAGCAAATGGTGCATTGTGGCAAACCAACCCTTTGCCTTTCAGAATAAACACATGCCCTTTTTTTTTTTTCTTTTCCTTTTTTCCCCTTCTTATAAATGGCTTTTGTGTTTACCAGTAAATGCACTGGATGCATTGTTTGCTACACCTTTCTTTAAGGGGCTTGTAGTGACCTCATGCTCTGGGCCCTCTGAAACCTTCTGGTCACTGAGAGCTGGGCTCTGCCCCTTTTTTATGCAGAGTGGCACCTCACTTTGGGCCAGATCACTGCCAGCATGCCAATGCAAGGAGTAAGGGGGCATAACGTGTCCCGTGTCTTGCTTCTCACACACAGGGGAATAATAGCCTCTGCCCTTTCCTCAGCCCAAGTGGGGAGAAGGGAGAACTTGATGGATCCTTCATTTCCTTTCCCAAGGCATCTGGCAGCAAGAAGCATGTGCTGTGCCAGCTACAGGCCCGTCACGGTTTGCTCCCTTCCCAGAGCAGCAAGGAGACAGGTCTGTCCCAGCAGGAGCTCAGCAGTGGGTGGCTCCTTTTCTGGTCTAGCTCTCTTTGAGCAGAGCTGATAAAATCAATGGGACTAATCATGGGGAAAGGTATCATTCAGCATGAGCAAAGCTGGCAGCCTCTGGTCTGACATATGGAAAATGTTCTTCTAGCGGGGTGAAACCTCTTCAGCCCAGCCCACTCTCACCCCTCCTCCAGCTCCAGAGTCTGCCATCCTGGTGTTTATGGAGTAACTCCTTACCCCGGCACCTTCCAACTCCCGGTTAATAAGGCCCATCTCTCCTATCTTTAGCCATTTAAAAGCTAAACAGCCCATCCAATTTGGGGTTTTAGTCATCTTCTACAGCCACTACAATGAAAGCTCTTCCCCCTGAGCTGAATTCTTACTACCTACCTCAGATGACTACTCAAGGATGGTGCACCATTCACTTGTGACACCGGGCTATAAACTTGCCTCGACAACTAGCTAAGAGCTGACTTCGAATTTTTTTGAGGATAAAGACATTGTCATGGCCTGTTTGCGGTCTTACTCTGACCTTTGAGGCCAGTGAAGTAAACAAGTAATGTATGAAGGCAATTGGAGTTGGTCCCTCTCTGCAGTTAGAGGCACCACACCCTGGGCAGGGAGGACAGTGGGCTCAGGATACTGGCGTGGCATTCCACCACCAAGGAAAGCTGCCACGACAGAGGGGAGCTGAGCTGCTCCAGGACAGGGTTAACTGGGGCTGTCTTTGCTCCCACTGAGTGGAATACTTGTGGAACAAGTTTCAGACAGAGGAAATGGCAGTGGAGCTCAAGATGTAAAAATGCAAATGGTACAAGGGGCATGTCTTCATCAGTTCACCCTTGAAGGCTACCCTAAGAACTGTAGAGGGAACTTTACTAGAAAGTCTACCAAAAATTCAAGGCCTGGGGGTGGGTTGGCAGGTCTGGGGTTTTTGTTGTTATATACACAGTGCAAATATGAGCTTGACTAATCTAAACCTTTTGCTGCTTTCTTACACTGCGAGAGCAATTACTATTGAGAAAAAAATCCCACGCATCACCCAATATGGAAACACTTTTTTTTCAAGTTTGACATTTTTACATTTTTACTGACAGGGCAAAGCCTGTAATTTAACTGGGCTCCATTTCCCATAACTGTTGAGAAGGGACTGGCCCCTCCTCCACATTTCTCAAAGGACTTATGATCAGAAAGGCGGCCATGAAAAATCCAAAGGAGTTGACTCCATCTATCGTGAAACACTATTGGACCAGGAAAATTAAAAAAAAAAAAAGAAGAAAATAAATACTTTCTCCCAAGGGTCTTGGTGTGTGCACATAGTGATTGTGAACTTGTGCAGCAGAAATGGCATGATTTTGAAGAAATAAAGTATTTTTACCACTTATCAAGAAAATGAAAAGCTATTTTGCTTTTCTTTTACTGAAGAACATTCCTTCCACGTATTTTTTGTTTTTATTGTTCTTATTGCTCTTTGAAGTAGGAGCTCCACAAGGGGAGGGGAGGGGAGGGAATGCTTGGGCTCTACTCACCTTGTTAAAGGTGATGGACACTCCTTAGAGTGTCAAACAAATTGACAGTTTGAGTGACAAAGTATGTACCAAACAAGACACAAAGTACCAGCATGCTGGCCCAAGAAAAGTCAAGTAGCAGCTGTTTCCTCCAGGGAAGGTGTAAACACACGGCTGCAAGGAAGAAAGAGGAAATAATCAGGTGGTCACAGAGACAATAGAAACTGGAAACTGAGCACAAGTTATGTCATCACTGTTGATCACATTTTTCAGAGTTTGGAAAGAAGTAAACATTAAAAATAGAAGCCACAGCACGTCTCAAATCTGTAGGAGCACAGTTAACTTCTTCTCTCAGCCCTCCTCCATGTACTGTCCCCTTGTGCTGGGAATGGGAGGGTGCCACAGGTGACTAGAAGAGATCTCACTCTGTGGTATTATGCCATAAAAGTGCTCTGAGCACCTAGAAGCAGCCAGAAGTAAGATACACATTTGCTCTCCAGACCTCTCCACACAGAAAGGTGAGATATTGTAGGTGCTGTTAGCAGATAAAACCTTGTTTTCAGTGACTTATCACTTTGCCACATACACTAAATACTAGTGAAACCTATGGAAAACCTTTGTCCATAGTGGAAAGGAATATCATAGAATCATAGAATCAACTGGGTTGGAAAAGACCTCAGAGATCATCAAGTCCAACCCTTGATCCAACCCCGCCGTGGTTACCAGCCCATGGCACTGATGCCACATCCAGTCTCACCTTAAAAACCTCCAGGGATGGTGAATCCACCACTTCCCTGGGCAGCCCATTCCAATGTCTGATTACCTTCTCTGTAAAGAATTTCTTCCTAATATCCAACCTAAACCTGCCCTGGCACAGCTTAAGATCATGCCCTCTTGTTCTACTGCTGTTTCCTGGGAGAAGAGACCAATTCTCACCTGGCTACACCCTCCTTTCATGTAGTTGTAGAGAGTGATGAGGTCTCCCCTGAGCCTCCTCTTCTCCAGGCTGAGCCCCCCCAGCTCCCTCAGCCTCTCCTCATAGGACTTGTGCTTGAGTCCCTTCACCAGCCTTGTTGCTCTTTTCTGGACCTGCTCCAGCCCCTCAATGTCCTTCCTGAACTGAGGGGCCCAGAACTGGACACAGCACTCGAGGTGTGGCCTCACCAGCACTGAGTTCAGGGGAAGAATCACTTCCCTGCTCCTGTTGCCACACTGTTCCTGATCCAGGCCAGGATCCACTGGCCTTCTTGGCCACCTGGGCACACTCTGGCTCATGTTCAGCTTCCTGTCAATCCAAACTCCCAGGTCCCTTTCTGCCTGGCTGCTCTCCAGCCACTCTGTCCCCAGCCTGTAGCGCTGCAGGGGGTTGTTTTGGCCGAAGTGCAGGACCCGGTCCTTGGCCTTGTTGAACCTCATCCCTTTGGAACCAGCCCAACTCTCCAGCTTGTCCAGGTCCCTCTGAAGAACCCTTCTGCCTTCCAGCAGACCAACACTCCCCTCCAACCCAATGTCACTTGCAAATTTGCTAAAGGTACACTCAATCCCCTCATCCAGATCATCAAAAAAGATATTAAACAGGACTGATAAAGATATTAAATAGGACTGCTGGGGTTAAACTGTTGGTTTAGTTTTTTCCTCGACATTAGCAAAAATAGTTTAGCTGATTATAAGAACAAAGAGGTGGAAAGCCAGATTGTCTTGACCACATCTTGAAAAAGTGTGTTTATGTGGTGAAGAAAGGAACTACCTACTTGCAAGTGAACTCTCCTGCCTGACACAACTCTATTCATACAAGTGGGTCTGGCTCATCTGGCTTGTTCAGACAGCTCCAGTGGAACCTATTTAGTGAAAAGGACAGTACAGGAAAGTGTCTGTAAACTCTGTGAAAAACCCAAATTCCCCTGTAAAGCATTGTTGGAATTTTTCAATAGCTTTCCAGCAACTTGTCCTGGTCATTGCAGGTTTCTGAAAACACACTAACAATAGGACAAGAGCTGAGCAGCAAGATGACTAAGAAATTATTAATTGTTATCATCATCATCATCATCATCATCACCACAGTATTATTCCACCAGATTTACCAGATAGGAAGGAAGGGTAATTCCTCTCTGTCAATTATCAACTCCTCCTGAAAGGGCAACACTGTCTCACAGAAACTTCTAGACATTTTTCCCTGCTTTGCTTTACCACGTGCTAAATGCCTTACAATCCACCATTGCACCCCCACAACTCTAAGCTTATTTTATGGCTTCTGCTATTCCACAGAATATTCTACAGAATTCTGGAGGGAGCCCAGAGGAGGGTACGGAGATGATCAGAGGGATGGAGCAGCTCTTCGAAGAGGAAAGGCTGAGAGAACTGGGATTGTTCAGCCTGGAGAAGAGAAGGCTTTGGGGGGACCTAATTGTGGCCTTCCAGGACCTGAAGGGAGCCCACCAGGAAGATGGAGAGAGACTATTTCCAGGGGCCTGGAGTGATAGGACAAGAGGCACAGGCTTCCAACTGACAGTGAGCAGGTTTAGATTGGATATTGGGAAGAAATTCTTCCCTGTGAGGTTGGTGAGGCCCTGGCACAGGTTGCCCAGAGAAGCTGTGGCTGCCCCATCCCTGGAAGTGTTGAAGGCCAGGTTGGATGGTGCTCTGAGCAACCTGGTCTAGTGGAAGGTGTCCCTGCCCATGGCAGGGACATGGCAGGGAGATTGGAATGAGATGATCTTTAAGGTCCCTTCCAACACAGGCCATTCTATGATCCTTTGATGATTCTATGAAACTTCATAATAAATCAAGATACACATGGGTTTTGACAATAATATTCCATGGGCCCATTTAAGAAAGAGGAGAACATGGAGCATCATTAGATATTAGGAATAAGCTCACGAAGGTATAGAATAAAGTGGGAAGGTGCCTTGTGTGACTGTAATCAGATTAAAATTACCCTGTGATTCAAATTGAAAGTAAAAGGAACTGATGCTCTCATGGCTTGCAGATAAAGGGGGTGGGGGTAGTATTAAGCAAAACTGAAAGTATTGCAGAATAAACACCTATTCTGTGGTTACACATTCTCATTTCTTCACCTACACAAGTGCAGTGTTTCCCCTCTGCTGCCATCAGAAGGAAAAAATCATGATTTCTAAAGCAATTTCATTACAGTAGAAGTTACAGCAGTACATAGTGCGAGACCCTGGGAAAACTGTTCTGAGAAGAGCATTGGTCTTGTGGTAAAGCACTGGACAGAGATTTCTGTAGTGGATGCAGCTCCTAGGTCTTGAGATGTCCTGTGTCTGATCGAGTCATTCAGTGCATCAGTTCCCCAGAGCACCAGATTTACCCCTCTTGTGCAGAGTAAATTCATGACAAAAGTACCATGACTCTGCCTTCTGATGGTGGGCCCCACACAGCAAAGGCTGGAGATTCCCAAGTCTGGAACAAAAGCACCTGGGAAAAAAAAGGTTCAAGAATTAGGGCACATAGTGGGTTTAGAGCTCAGTATTTGACTTAGTCTTGTGTATTTTTTTCATTAAATCATCACAGTAAAATACAGGAAGTTTTGGGAGGTGAGATCTGCAGAACAACCTTTGGACTAAAGTATCTTGTGACAGCCTACCAGATAGAACTTTAGGTCAAATGAAGGAGACCTGTTCTTTTAAAGTAGATGTTGGCCCTGACACTTCTTTGTAAGATGCTTTCTAGATGGGCTGTATATGGTGATTTCCCACTGCCTGTCTTTCTGAGCTTGCAACTCTTCCAATCCTTCTGCTGAGCTTCCCAGCATTTGTGCTTCTGCCTCATCCAGGTCAGGGAGACAAAATCATAGGATGGCCTGAATTGGAAGGGATCTTAAAGATCATCTTGTTTCAACTCCCATGCCATGGGCAGGGACACCTTCCACTAGCCCAGGTTGCTCAGAGCCTCATCCAACCTGGCCTGGAACACTTCCAGGGATGGGGCAGCCACAGCTTCTCTGGGCAACCTGTGCCAGGGCCTCACCAACCTCACAGGGAAGAATTTCTTCCTAATACCCAATGTAAACCTACTTGCTGTCAGTTGGAAGCCTGTGCCTCTTGTCCTGTCACTCCAGGCCCTTGGAAATAGTCTCTCTCCATCTTCCTTTGGGCTCCCTTCAGGTCCTGGAAGGCCACAATTAGGTCCCCCCAAAGCCTTCTCTTCTCCAGGCTGAACAATCCCAATTCTCTCAGCCTTTCCTCTTAGGAAAGGTGTTCCATCCCTCTGATCATCTTGGTGGCCTACTTTGGACTTGCTCCGACAGGTCCATGTCCTTTCTGTGCTGATCTCCAGGAGAAGATGTGTGCCAGGGATGGTCCTGCAGGATGGTTACATCTGGGCACTGTGCATCTGGGAGCAAACCCAAGAGGGAGGATATGATCTTGCAGGATGTGTTTGTCACCTTACTTGAAGTTTTGAAGGCAGCTCTTTCCCTCAAACATGCCTCCAAATCTGGGACCTTCATGCTGTCTCAGAAAAGCAATGCAAGCACAGAACTGTTTCGGTGCACTTAGAAAAGTGCCACTGATGAGAGATGAAATGAGTGAGCACAGAGCAAAGCTCTCTCAGTTCATTAAAATGTAAGGCTTAGAGCCTGGAAGAGGGGAGGTTTGAACCAAACCTATGGAAAACTACTGTGAAATTTAATAGAAAATAATATTACAGATTTTGAAGGTTTATTGGGAATTTACGTCCCCCTGAAAAGGTTTTGGGGGTTTTGAACTCACTTCCTTGAAATCTGTTCTCACATATTTCTGTGGATCCTCCTGGATTCATACCTATTACATTTCACCAGACTTTTCCATGCAGACATGCAAACTGAAACCACAGAAAATATTTTCATGCACCCTCCACCCTCCAGAGCAAACCCACCACGTTCTCCCTGACTCCAGCGAGGTGTGACGTGGCAGCTTTCTCAGAGGTGCCAGCCAGGCAGAGAGGCAGCACAACCTGGGTGGAGGGAAATAAAGCCAGCTTTTAGGGAAAAATCCTGTGCTCCCTACTTTTTCCCTTCTTTCTTTTGCAGCCAAGCTGCACAGCACTATATCAATAGACTCAAAACTCCGAGGAAGTTTATAATCCTGTTTCAGTAGAAACTGGTGACAATCCTAAATATAAGGTGTCCACAAGCTACCAGATCCAGCTCTGGTGAAAGTGAGTGCATTTCCTATTGGGACCAAAGGGAGCTGCTCCCAATTGCATTAATGCTGAATGTGGCCCCTTCAGTGACTTATTTTTAATTGTTGGACATGGTTTTAAAAAAAAACAAACTGGAAAAATGTGCATTCTATCAAGTGTTGTGAAACTGTGTGGGTTGGAGAAGGCTCAGTTTTTAATAAAGGAAACAGTCATTGCATCCCATTTCAAGGACTTCCATTAGATAGAAGGGAGGCAGCAAGCAGGAAGCTCAAGCCTTGCTCTTGCTAGTTCTCCCTTTGCTACCAAACAACAACACTTTAAATGAAAAGGAAAAGGAAAAAAAAGGAGGGAGGAGTAGGAAACTGTGTAACCCTGGAGGCCAGAGAGGTTTCCTCACCTTTGCCAAGGTCAGAGCCCGGCATCACATAGAGTGTGAGAGCTCTGGGTGCTAAGCTGGCTCTGTGGGAATCCTGACTGTATCCCATTGACAGGAAAAGGTGACAGATGAGCCTTTTTCCAGCTACTCTCAGGATAATTTTTGAGAGGGTCCTATGAAATGTAAAAAAAACCCCTAAATAAATAAAAAAAAGTAGTAGTATTTTAGAGGCAGATTTAAACAAAGGTGAAAACTCAGCATATGCTCCTTGAGTCATTTCCCAGCATACCCACAGTCTTCAGTCCTATTATGTTTCCAAAGGCATTTTCCACCAGGATGGAAGAGTTTTAGGTATAGTTCATTCTTCCCAGCTTCCCTCTGCTCTGCTTCCTCCTTATTGTTTTCATCTGCCAGTACATCCCGGCCTGATTTGTCATAATTTCATGTTGACATACTGTAGTAAGACAATTGCAGCTGCTCTCTCTGAAGAATGCAAACAGGGATCTGTCATCTCCTCTCCCTTCCTCCCCTCCCCCTCCTGGGAAGGATGGATTTCACTGGGAATGACGGGAACATCGCCACCAAGCAGCGACTGCAGTCTGCCCGTGCACAGGGGCTGGCAGATGATCCCTTGTCACTCACACCTTTGTTTGGATATCACAGTTTCTGCTCGGGCTAAATGCTCACCCTTCCAAGTGTGTGTGTATGTTTATGTAGTCAACTCCAGGATGCAAACGGCATTCCTCTTATCATAGGGAGAGAGGATATGAGCTCATTCACAAGGAATCCCAGCTCTGGGGTGCCCCACTCAGTTAATCCAAGCATCCCCTGCATGCCCCTTCTTCTGAGAGGGTGGAAGAAAAGCAAAGCACAGTGCTATTGGCTTTTAATAAGGGGGATAATATATTTCAGAGAAGAGCTCAGACAGGAGAGGAAATGAACTTGGCTAGACAGTCACTTAAAATAAAAAAAAAGGGGGAGGGGATTTGCAAAACTCATTCCATTATTTCATGTAAATATACTTGGCTGGGTTAAGACAGGCTGATATAAGATGCTGAATAAGACTACAGGCTGCCTGTCCCCTTTAGACAGATTTAGCAGCACAGCACCATTTATTAGCCTGCTTGATAAAGAAATAAACAGATTATAGGCTTGGCAGTTGCTGACTGTCAAAATAAGCAAAGCTCTAAATGCTGTGAGCCTCTGATCTTGGAAAAAGGCCCTGGGAGTGTTACAGCACCCAGGGGCTCCACCTGGGCTGAGGGATCTGCTTGTGTGGTGTTCTTTGCATGTCTGGGCTTAATACTGGAGCGATGAGCAGCTCGTAGTGTGGGCACGGGGCTCAGCATCCACACAAACAGGAGTGCAACTGGGACACAGCAGGGCAGAGGGAAGGTTTCCTGCCCGGGGCTTTGTCTGAGCACACAACTCCCAAGTGGTGAAGTAATTAATAAACGAGATTTACGTGGAAGAAGAGCAAGGAAGGCTGTTGGCACTGAATGGCCAGGTTGGATGGGCCCTGAACAATGTGGTCTAGCAAAAGGTGTCCCCACCCATGGCAGGGGGGGGGGTGGAATGAGATGATCTTTAAGGTCCTTTCCAATACAGGCCATTCTGTGAGCCTGTGATTCTGTGGTTCTCTGCATGGGGTGTTACTGGTCCAGTGGAGGGCTACAAAGATGTTTCATGGACTGGAGCATCTCCCTGAGGAGGAAAGGCTGAGGGAGCTGGGGCCGTTCAGCCTCGAGAAGAGACACTGAGAGGGGACCTCATCCATGTGTGTCAGTGTCTGCAGGGAGGGGGCAGAGGATGTGGTGCTACTGTTCAGGCTCTTTCAGAGGACATTAAAAAGCTGGAAATGGTTCAGAAAGGAGTTTCAATGATCCTGAAAACCTGTTATGAGACCAGACCTGACTCCCACCATGGGCAAAGCAGGAAGCTACCACTGAAGAGGGCTGACAACTTAGGCTCACACCAGAAGCCTGTGCGAACGCAATGTGCACAAGTAACCTTCTGACTCTTGAGCTAGAACGTCACCCATGAGATACATCTTTCCTTCGAGATTTTATTCCAAAAAACATGCCTGAAGTCACAGAATCATAGAATATTCTGAGTAAGAAGGGACCCACAAGGATCATCAAGTCAGCTCCTGGCCCTGCACAGGACACCCCAGCAATCCCACCTTGTCCCTCAGAGCATTTCTCAAACACTCCTTGAGCTCTGGCAGCCTTGGTGCTGTGCCCACTGCCTTGGGGAGCCTGGTCAGTGCCCAACCACCCTCTGGGGGAAGAACCTTTTCCTAATATCCAGCCTAACCCTCCCCTGACACAGCTCCATGCCTCTTTCCATCTTTCCATCTTGTCCCTGCACAAGTCCATAGTCACTCAGTCAGTAGGAACAGGATCATCCTTGTACAGTACTGAATTAAATTATTAGAAGTAGAGACAGATACACATTACAGTGAAGGCAACTTTGCCAATGTGTGGGATTTATTGTCATGACAAATCCATGATTCTCTTCTGTTTAAATTTCCAACTCCTGAAGGTATGTGGTGACATAAGCAACTCACTGGTATTCTTTCAGTGATTCATCTGTGTTTGTTTTTGATGAGAAAACTTAAAAATGTAACAGTAGATGAATGAAAACTGAAAAATGTGAACAGAACTTGAACTACTTCCTAAATCTCATTTTTCAACCACTCCCGTAAATACTTGCAGCCTGAACTTTTGGCACTGGCAATATTTCTTATACTTTAAAGTGCAGGGTGCAGATCATAGTTTTTAAAAATTAATGGAAATTTATTATCACAAATATGCAAACTTTAAGACCTGTAATTTTGTAACTGGTTTATAATTTTCAAAAATTATTTTTAAAACTTTTTTTAAAAAAGAATCTCATTATGTGACTTTTTACTAATGTTTTCAGCCACATGACAAAATTTATTATAAAATTACAATTATAAACCACTTGGCAAAAATTATTACAAAATAATTTGAAGGGAAAATACAAATTGGAAATTAAGATGATTTCAAAACCTTTATCATATTTATTGATTTTTTAGTTCAGCTAGTAATTTTGCATACTGTTTTCACACCCTGATCTCGAATTGATTTAAAGGAGCCCCGTTGTCAGAAGAATTCGGTTTCAGCTGTGAATGTACAGCACACAGAAAACCCAGTTCCTCTAAGGCATCACATTATGAACAGCTGGAAGTGAGGCACAGAAGTTCACCAGCCAGTTTAAAAGCTCTGGCCCACAAGGAATTGTTGGAGTTAAACTCTTTAAAGTGCAGAGGGTAGAATATCCTATACTGCTGTACTATATCCTACACTGGATTTTTCCACACGTGCAGTGGTGAGCATGAGAAAGGTGGCAGTTGCTCTTTCCTCAGGGTTCAAATGTTGAGTTACGGGGCTGTGCACTGATGATAAAACAGAACCATGGAATCATTAAGGTTGGAAAAGACCTCCAAGCCCATCAAGTCCAACCTTTGACCGATCACCACCTTGTCAACTAAACCAGAGCACTGAGCACATTGCTTTGCCCATAACATGGGTATGGTTGGCTGGGAAGATCTACTCCCCCCTTCAAAAAATACATATAATACTGACGAAATGAGGTTTGCTCTTTTTCACTTAAAAAAGTAACTTTTAGTTTTCTCATTTTTGTTTTTTAAAAAATAACACTCGCCCAAACAAACATTCTCTTCAGTTTGGGAAGAAAAACTCATACGCTTTCCAGATACAAATGTTACATCCAGAATTAATAAGCTTCCTTGTCAAATATGTTCTGGCAGAAAAAAATTCCACTGTTTCCTCCATTAGTATACACACTTGTACACAAAATTTCATGCATGTTTCTTTCCAGTTCTACTCAGTTGACTTGTAAAGGTCTAAAAGGCTCGCAGCAGCTTCAGTGAACGAGGAAGAAGAGCAGTGCACCCATTTTACAGATGTGCAGCAAGATTTATCAGATTTACTCCAGGACACACAAGAAGTCTGTGCAACAGCTGGGAAGAAAACCCCAAGTCCTAGTCATGTGCTTTAGCCACAGAATTATCCTTACTCTTGGAAAAGCAGAGGGGTGCTTTTGTGGAAAACAATGAGTTGTAAAGCCTGAGGAAAATAAACTCTCCCAGGCTTTTTCTGAAGCGGGGCTGGAGAAAGATTTGTAATGGAGACGTTGCTTGTAAGGATGTTTAAATGCAGATTTTGGTCCTATTTGTAGCCTGGTTTGCTTTAGTAAATAAATATGTACATGTGTTTAGGTGGGTCTGGATAAACCTCCACCGGTGAAAGACTCCTTCACAAAACCAGTGGTGCAGAGAAGAGCTCAGCTTCCCCCCAATTCGCTCGCAGGCAACTCCACGCCCAGGCCACCCCACTGATGTCATAAATGCTAAATTCTTTCATCCTTGTTTGAAACAAGACCTCCATTATAAGCCCCATTTTGACTCCCTCTCCAGAGGAAAAATAATCAGCCTGAACTTTCACAGGCATGATATTAACTCAGGGTAGAATGTCCTTTTAGGAAACTTGAGGCTAACTGAACAAAGTTTTCAAGAAATTTTGGGGTGAGGGAAGCAGGGGACAAAGGGTGACAAGGAAATACACCAAACTGAGCTGGTTTTATGATTTTCTAGCTCACTGTTTAGGAAAAACCTTTAAGTCAGGAATAACCGGGGGACTAGGCAAGCTTTCTTTTCCACACGGTACCATGAAATGCACACACTGACCAATCAACCCTGGAGTGGCCCACACCAGGAGTCTCAACACAATGTGGAAAGTAGCTCTGGAGAAGCTGGAACAGCCTGCACGAACTTTGAGACTTTAAACCTGTTTTAACTGAGCAATTCAGGTGATGAGGGACCTCTGGATGTTCCTAGTCCAACCCCTTGCTCACAGCAGGGCCAATTCCAAAGCTGGATGAGATCTCACAGGACCTTGTCGAGTCAGACTTGGACAATTCTCAAGGATGGAAATCCTTCACCTTCCCTAGACTCCTTCTCCTGAGCTGCGCCACTTCACAGAGAAGAATTTTTCCTAATGAAAAATCAGAATTTTGTTTTGTTGCAGCATGTGCCCCTTGTCTCTGCTCCCTTCTCTGTGCACTTCTGTGGAGAATCTAGTTCTGCCTTTTCTAAAACTGCCCTTTAGTCAGTAGAAGTCTGCACACAGACACACTTGAGACTTGTCCAACCCAGTGCCTTCAGATTCTCTTCATAGGATCACAGGATGGGTCAGGTTGGAAGGGACTACAGTGGGTTTTCTGGTCCAAACTCCCTGCTCAAGCAGGATCATCCCAGAGTACATGGCACAGGATTGCTGGGAAGCAGCTCTGTGGAGAAGGACCTGGGGATCCTGGCGGACAACAAGGTATCCATGAGCCAGCAGTGTGTCCTGGGGTGCATTGGGAAGAGCATTGCCAGCAGGTCAAGGGGTCTGATCCTGCCCCTCTCCTCAGCCCTGTGAGGCACATCTGGAGTGCTGTGTCCAGTCCTGGGCTCCTCAGGACAGGAGGGACATGGAGTTCTGGGAGTAGGTCCAGCAGAGGCTGCAGAGATGATTCAGGGACTGGAGCATCTCCCTGAGGAGGAAAGGCTGAGGGAGCTGGGGCTGTTCAGCCTCCAGAGGAGACACTGAGAGGGGACCTCATCCATGTGTGTCAGTGTGTGCAGGGAGGGGGCAGAGGATGGACCAGGCTCTGCTCGGGGGTGCCCAGCAATGAGACAAGAGGCCACGGGCAGGAACTGATGCCCAGGAAGTTCCAGCTGGACATGAGGAAGAACTTCTTTGCTGTGCAGTGACCGAGCACTGAACAGATTGCCCAGAGAGGGTGTGGAGTCTCCCTCCCTGGGGATGTTCCAGATCTGTCTGGACACAATCCTGTGCCATGTGCTCTGGGATGACCCTGCTGGAGCAGGGAGGTGGGATGACCAGATGACCTACCGTGGTCCCTTCCAACCTGACCCAGTCTGTGATCCCTATTTCCTTTCCAGGCCTCTCCAGAGTCACCTCCAGTTTCCCAGCTTTACAGGCACACACTGGTGTTTTGAGCATGTGTGGGTATCTGAAGTGTTCACTCGAGGATTTTTCCAGGTGGTGGGCACAGCTTTCCAGCTGGTTCAATTCCACCGTGTTCCACTGAAGACTTCGGATTTCCCTCTGCCATCTGCACAGAAGGAGAGTACAATGGAGAACCAGGACAGCACAAGTCAGGCAGGCACTGCACAGCTCTGAAAATTGGCTGTTCCACACCAGACTGTGGTTGTTGAAGGCACAGTAATGCCTGAGCCCAGTGATACTACATTTGTCTACGTGAAATGGTTCTTCATCCAGCCTGGAGTGAGCCCTGAGGACTAAAGGTGGCCAGGTTGTTCAATTCCTCCTCACAATAGCAGGGGGAAAGGGAAAAGTGGCATGATCAAGATATCCATGGATGATGGTCAAGCCTTCCTGGTGGAATTGCATTCTGGGGTCATTCATAGTTGAAATAGTAGCTAACTCCAGGGGAGCTGCCTGGGCCTGGATCTTAGAACACAAAGAATTTAATGTCTTTTTTTATGGTCTTATTTTTCCTGTATAATACAGGTTCTGACTCTAGGTGAAGACTCAGGTTTTGGTATTTCCTAGAATCCTCTCCTTTCCTTAAATGATTCAAGAAAATAGTATTAACACAAGTTTTTGCAAGGAAATCTAAACCTAGGTATGTCTGGTATGTGGTAGAGATAATCAGAGCAATACTGAAGCAGCAGATGACAAATTTTGCCTTTCATGCATCTTTGCCTAACTCTCCAGCACTTTTGCTGCCTAATTTGTCCTCCACAGGCCCTCTACCTGATCTCTGTGTGGCTTCTTAGGGCCATCTTTGAGCGAGGAAAAAACCAAACAACAAACCGACAACAAACTTGTCAGGGGAATATTTTTTCCATTTTCTTCAAAAACAAAATACCCACACACCCTAAAAGCTACAGCAGCCAAGTTCTGGCAGAACCATCAGGAAGGAGACTAAGCCCAGTGGCAAACTGAAGACCTGATGTGCTGAGGCAAATGATGAGAGAAGTTAGAGCTTCCTATTTCTGAAAATAGGGAATTCCCAGGTCACCAGCAGAGTATGTATCATTTCCTGACATCTCCAGAATACCCACTGACACAAGGCTTCTAAAACCACAATGTAGAAAATCTATTTTGCTCTTACTTTCTGACTTAGATAACAGTTGTAATATTTTTCTCCTCCTGAGGTTTACCCAGTTGCAGAGCCCTGATAAGTAAAGAAACTTGGCTTTTCTAGGAATAGGTCCTCTGAAAAATCTGTAGTCTTTTCAAGCTTTCTAAAAACTCTTTTTAAACCTTTTCTTTTTTTTTTTAATAAATAGAACCCTTACTGACATGACCTTAAAGACTCACTAGCACTTATACAGAGCAAATCCATACATTAGCTGCATGCCTTCAACATCCATGAGTAATGAGGCATCTCCAGCCCCACAATAAGGTTTTGATGCCAGACACCACTGCCATGTATTTTCTCCCTCTCATATATATGCATCTGTGTGTGAGAAAACCCCACCTTCAAATATGGTATGTCTTTTTAGAGACACTTTCACATGAGAGAGGGAGGCTGAGGTAATCTTATTATCACCAAAACATTGTAAAAACAGCAAAGCATTGGAGAACTTTAATCCTTTTCTAAATTATGGACTGAGAACATTACAATCATGCTGTGCACAAAGGCAGAGCTGTAACTTGACAGGCTTGTATAATTTACAGCCTCCACAGTAAAAGAGGTGTTTTTATTAAATGACTGCCTGAATTTCTACAGCCACTTCAGACTCTGATGATACTGGGGAGGTTTGCATTCTGCTGCCATCATTAAAATCCTTCCCTTTCACCACAAGAATATGGCTGGGATTCAGGTTCAGAACCCATATCCAGTTATTTATCTATTACTGCTCGTCAATTCAGAGCTGAGGTTATTTATGCTGGTACCTTATTTCACACACCTTAAATAGCTTTTGTTTCTCATCTTATAAAGCTGAGTTTCCTTTATCAAATAAGCATAAAACATTAACTAAACAATTGCCAAAATCCATTTATCACCAGGAAAATGCCCCTTGCAAAGAAGGCCTGTGTTTTATGTTCACGTATTCAAATTTCTATTTAAACTAAAATAACATCCAACAAACAAAGAACTGATGCTTTTTTGCTGACTGCAAAAAGGTACCTAACAGTAATTTTCCCTTCCGTATTGTACATAAAAGAAGAGCATTTGTATAGTGAAATACTTTTATCAGAATCCACAAAAGAATATTTTTGCACTGATAAAATAAGACCAGGCAAATAGGGTAAGTGACTTCAATCTCAACATTACAGTGCATACTCTAGAAGGATGTTTACACTGCTGGAATGAAAACAATTCATAACCAAGCTTTTAACTTAAAATCAGTAACATAAATATTTATCAGAGTAGTGTTTTAAGGCCTATATTACTGAACTATTTCTGTATAATATTGGGAGTGACAGCTATTGTTAAAACTGAAATGCTTTCATAGCAGAAAATTAACTGAAATCCATTTAGCCAGCATGGAATTTTGCATTAGTGAGTATCCATTTACCAGGCTTAGAAAACTCAGGTCAGAAATTTCAGACAGATAGACCTTATCCTGGGAATGTGTTTTGTCTTAGCTTGACCTCTTCTGTGAATCCCACTGATATTTAGTAGAGAGTCTGCATCCTTCCCTCTTTTACCACAGGTCCTTGAGGATGAATTCTGGATATTATTGCACAGTACACAAGCAGCTGCTGAGCTTTAAGGCTGTGAATGCCACCACTGACTCCAGTGCAAGCAGATACACACTTAAAGTGACTGAAATTCACTTTACTTGGTGAGAGGCACAGCCCTCAAACCCTTGCAATGCCAAGGCTTCATGCCTCAGATGGTCATCCTGGGATCATTACTCCCCTTTCTCAGGAAGAAGCTCCCTGGCTTTTCTTTATCACCTTTGACTGAAATCCCTCTACAGTCTTCAAAATTATTTTTTAATCTACTTGCCAAGCCCTCTATTGAGGCAACCAGAGGAGAAGCATAACAGCTCCAACACAAATCCACAAATGAAACTGCATCTTCAGGCCATCAATTCACATATGACACTCTCTCCTCCCCTCCCACAGCTACTAACAGGACATACCTCCCACAGGTGCTGTGGGGACTTGGGCCAAGCTCAGAAAGCCCGTGGTGCTCCTTGGCTTGCTTGGCAGCATCAATTCATTCCCTTCCCAGTTTCCCAGCTCTTCCAAGACAGCACCACAAGCCCTACCTAGAGCTGCAGATGTCGTCTCCACATCTGTGCCAGATCCCATCATGTCAACACTGAGGCCAAAGTAATCACAGAATCATTAATGTTGGAAAAGACCCCTGAGATCCTCGAGTCCAACTGCTAACTCAGCACCACCATGTTCACCACCAAACCATGTCCCCAGGTGCCACAACCACACATTTTTGAACATGTCCAAAGACGGTGATTCTGCAGCTTCTCTGATGCCTGATCATCACTCCAGCAAAGAAATGTCCCCTAATATCCAATCTAAACACCCCCTCATGCAACTTGGGGTCATTTATTTTCATTCTGTCGCTTATTACTGGGGATAAGATTCCAGTCTCCACCTGGTGTGCTGGTTTAGGAGTTAACCAGCAGGGGTACTGAACCCAACTCAAAGGAGAGATTATAAAGTCAGAATAACAATTTATTAAAATAATACAGTAAGTACAATCATACAAACAATTGGTCTTAACCCACAAAACCCAAATGTATAACCCAGTACCTTGGGGGCATGAACAAAGTGGTGTTCCTTGGGCCCCCCTTGAGTCCAAAGTAAAGGGAGAGGGGAAAAGAAAAACCTGCTGGTGGGAGAGCTGTTGCAGTCTGGTCAGAAGCGGTGATTGCAGTCCAGCTGAGGTTGAGAGCGATGAGCTGCAGTCTTCCTCTGGATCCCACGAGTGGTTGAAAAGTTCTGAAACTCCAGGTTTATATATTCTCCAGTTCAGGCAGGAATGGTCAGTACTTCTCTCAGGGAGTTCCATAAAAGGTAAGAGCATCCTCCTATCTCACAGGCCTCTTAACACCTAGTCTATAGCCTGAGGAGTCAGGCTCTTATGGGCAGAGGATGCGAATAGTCTATTGCCATAAAAGGTAAGAGCATCCTCCTATCTCACAGGCCTCTTAACACCTAGTTTATAGCCTGAGGAGTCAGGCTCTTATGGGCAGAGGGTGCGAATAGTCTATTGACAACAGTTTCTGGGAAATGGCATAGAATACACAGTTTTGGGTTACACCCATACCATGATGATCTCAGCTGTCCTAACTAGGACACCTGGCTACAACCTCCTGTCAGGGAGTTGTAGAGAGCAGTAAGGTCCTCCCTGAGCCTCCTTTTCTCCAGGCTGAGACTCCCCCCACCCCAGCTGCTCCTCACAGGATCTGTGCTCCAGACCCTTCATCAACTCTGTCACCCTAAATAATAAACTTGATTGGACCTACTTGCCTCTATCCAAACCCCTAGAATTCCTGTTTCCAGGAGAATTAAGCAAAGACCACGAGCAGAGACTCACCAGTGGGACTCACCCACCTCAGCCCTGTGCAGTGGCTCATCTGAGAAACATTTACAGCTGCTTGAGGACCATGGATGCTGTATCACTCATTCCATATGCAAACTTTATTAGGCTGTTTTTTTCCCTCCAACTATCTCCTGCAGGAGTAAACTGTACTCAGAAATGCAGTTTTGGAAACAGGTGGTTGAAGAGGAGACACGAAAGGGAGAAAAAAGAGAGGTTTTGTCAGAATGGCCACAGATCAGAACAGAGGATAGTCAGTAAGCTGGAACATCAGTAGAGGTGAAATGTGCTCCTTGTGCGTGACAGAAGAGAGGAGAATGCCAACTGGTTTAGTATTTCCCTGACTTTACAAGTCTAAATGAGGTATATTCATAGTCATGGAAGCCTTATTACCTGCTGTGATGTTTTGCACACCTTTTTAACCACTTGAGCATAAGAACGGACTGCAGATGGATGGGGACAGAAGAACACACCACCAAAGAACTCCAGGTCAATGCTTCTACATCTGCAGCACCACCAGAACTAGCAGAGAATAATTGTTGTTGAAATTCAAGGTTTACCAGTCAAAGAGGGGTATAGTTATGCCCATCCCAGTCAGCAAGATCTATGTGCACTCAGCCCCATCAATAACATGAAGGTGGTGTTGCTTAGTTACACCGTGGATAATGGCTGGAAATGGAAGGGAATCTAATTTCAGTTTTAAATCAGCTGTTAAATCAGAAAAACTTAGCATCCATGATGCTGACCTTTTCAATTGACTATGAATTTTTATATGTATGTGTAGTCCACCCAAAAAAAAAGTCCATATGTAGATGTATATATGAATTTAAAAGCAAAAGGGGTTGAATTTTAATCAGCACTTGATTTCAACTACTTTCTGTAAGAGCTTTAAGAGAAGGGAAAAAAAGACGTCAAAAAAAATCCAAACTGCAAAACAAGTGTCAAACTAAGCTTACATGAAATTTCACACCAACTGACCACCTAGATTAACCATGGAATTTATGCTCCATTTTCATGACATCATATTCCTTCAGAGTAATTTCAAGGCACCACTTCCATGAACTTGAACAGAGGGAGTTGGATTTGGCCACAGAAAGACACCCTCCTGATTCCTTTTCCAGGTGGCATCTCGAATATTGTGTCTGGTATCTAACGCTCTTCCAACTTTCAGTAGACTTTTAGGACTCTCTATATTTGAATGCTCTGATGCTTAATAAAAATTGACACTTTTGGTTCATTTACTGTTCTTGTCACACCTGACCATTTCATGGTGGCTAACGAAATACAAAAAAAACTATGGAGGACTTTCAAAATCAGTTTGGGAATTTTTCAAAACACAGTTTTCAGACAAAGGACTCTGTCAACCTTTCAGAAGACTGGTTAGGCATCCAAAGCCATTAACGAACAAAGCATCCACTATCCATACGATTTTGGGAAGGGGATGTGGTAGTTTAGTCTAGGCCTTCCTTGGTGACCAGTTTGTAACCAAGGAAGTGCCCAGATTTACCCGGTATTCCCTGCGATTTTTACGTAAGCCGGGGTATAAGAAGAGAGGAGGAGAGGCCTTCGCCCTCTTTCCTTCTGGCAGCTTTGGAGGTGCGGGTTTCCCTGCTGTTCAGTCTGTCGGGTTGGGGAGCGAGGCCTGGTCAGGCCTTGCCGACTTTGGGAGACAGAGGTTGCCGGCGGTCGTTCCAGAGCGACTTTCTGTTGTCCCAAGGAGAGTAGTAAGATATTCTTTGCTAATTCTCTCAGTTGCTAGATCTTGGGCTATTGATTGTATATATTTTATTTTTGTTTTGTTCCTTTTTCCCCTTCCCCCTTCCCTTTCCCTTTTGAAATTGTACATATATTTCAATTGTATACAAATGTAATATAAGTGTAAATATTTTTATATATATATTTTTTGAAATTGTACATATATTTCAATTGTATACAAATGTAATATAAGTGTAAATATTTTTATATATATATTGCTTTAGCTGCCTCTCTCTCGTTTCGGTTCTCTTGGTTTTTTTTTCTTCTCTTCTCCCTTGGTTTTGGGTAGGGGGGGTAGTTCTTGTGGTGAGGTTTGGAGACTTGGCAGGGAGCCAGCTTCAAACCACAACAGGGGAGAAGTCAACTAATTTCATTGCCTTGTGTCTCACCCATGAAAAATAAGAATTATAATCTTGATAACTCAAATTTGATCTTTTTAGTCATCTCGATGTGTCTGTTACTCAGAATGAGGATCTTTCCCTCTATCCAAGTAGAGTTATGAAACTAGCAGTAATTATTAATGATGAGAAGATGATTCTGTAGTGTCCATGCCCTCAATACAAAGAATGGGGAAGAAAATCAACTCTAGCAAAAAACAAGACTGTGATGACACAAAAATTTCCTTGAATTGATGAAGTCCAACTACTGACTTCACACAGGACAACCTAAAAATTAAACCATATCACTAAGAGTGTTGTCCAAACGCTTCTTGAATACTGTCAAGCTTGGTTCCATAGCCACCTGGGGAGCTTGTTCCACTGCTAGGCCACCTTCCCAGTGAAGAACTTTTTCCTAACATCTAACCTGACCTTCCTCTGATGCAGCTTTAAGCCACTCCCTTGTACCCAGAAAGAAGAGATGAGCCCATCCCTCTCCTCTCCCCCTCATGAGGAGGTTGTAGACAGTAATCGGAGGGAAAGGATTAGGATTATCTGAATTTGCAGCAATTCAGAGGCTGTTCAGATCTGCTACATGGAGAAAAATGTGCACTGCTCAGTTTACCTCTTAATCCTGGATTTTACCAATTTTTCTGACTCAAGACCTGTAGCTACTGCAACACTGTCCTTTACCATGTTTCCTGAGTGAGTCTATTAAAAACCTGAGCAGCTCCTCTGGTTTGGGACTGCTGGTCCTGGAGGCAACCTGACAATAGGAAAAGTCATGTTTTTAACAAAAAATGAAAGAAGAGACACTGTCTGGCCTACCCTGCCCTATAAGATTTACCATTCTTTCACTTCCCTCCATCTCCAGTATTAGAAGGTGGTAGAAGTAGAGAGCCCCTGGGATGAGCCATTCCAGCAAAATGTTTTCCAGTCAGATTTGATGTCTCAGGTTGGCATGGGCAGGTTGTTGTAACACATTCCATGATCAATATCACCAACCAACCAACCAACACTACCTCTACCTCCAAATCAGTCTGCTCGTGTACCATAACCGAGAAGAGACTGAGGAACTTTGAATCCCTGTAACACCCTGTAACACTGCACACTTCCAGGAAAGGTTTTAGGATCATCACACCCCACCTGACAGACAGCTGAGCCATGGTTCAGAGTCCAAGGTCTGCACCTATCTAGGAAAAGAAAAATGGTTGTCCACAGCCTGGTTAAGGACCTTAACCGCTACATAAACCTGTTGAGGTGTTGCCAAGACCTATCAATGTGACAGGCAAGCTTATTTGTTCTTCTTGCTCCACAGGTCTAAGTGACTGCCCTGATTGCCTCTAAGCCCATCACAAACTGCCACACCAAGCACTGCCTGATCCCACTGCCCCTGGGAGCTGTAACCATCCAGTGCTCCAGCACTGCTGAGGCAAATGCTGAGTTTTTAATGACACCTACTGCACACAAAGAGCCATGGAAGCTCCCCTGGATCATCCAGCACACACACAGACTGTGGCAGCCAAGTGTATGTTATCCCTCGGCACCTGGAAAGGGCAGCAGGGCACATCTCTCTTCTCAGCTGTGGCATAGTTTCAGTAGCGCTCAATGTGGCCCCAGAGGCATTTCCCTGGATGTAAAACACCGGGCAGGCTTGGATTTATTTTTATTTTTATGGAATTTAATGCTAGCAGTATGTTGCCTTCAGGAGCCATAGTGCAACAGAAAATTAATCCAGTCTTAAGCAGCAAAGGGGAATGCAATGAACATATGCATGAACATATGACTGTAAACAACAGGCTCAAAAGCCCTGCACTCCCTGCTCACTGGGTTTTGCACTACTTGCACTACCCCAAATACCCTGGGATGTGCAGGCAGCCATCTGTCCTTCCTATCCTTTCAACTACAAGCTCAAGGCAAACACCCATCAGCCAAATGCTTTGGGGTCTTCCACAGGGAACTGGGGCTGTCAAAGTGTTAACCTGGGGTACTAAAGGCTGTAATTTCACAGCTCACATGCAGAGGTGCAACCCTGTCTCAGGAAAGCCAGCAGGACCACCCCAGCTTTATCATTTCACGGCTCAGGAACAAAGGTGCTGCACTGCCCTGTCTCAGGAAATTCATCAGGACCTCGGAGGCAGGGAGAGCTCTCAGCTGTACTGGGACCTACCTGCCAAGATCTGTGTGCCACAAGCTCTGCAGCTCAGCTCATTTCTTGCTGAACTACTTTGGGGGACAGGGACACACACAACCTAAACTGGCACCACACTAGTGCAGCTTCAGCAACCAAACAGCTTCCTGGTGGGTCAGGCCTCGGTGCTGGCTCCCTGCCTGACCCAGGAGACTCTACCACTGGCACAAGAGAAGACTGAGAGGGAATTTCATTAATACAGACAAGTACCTCCAAGGCAGGTGTCAAGAGAATGGTGCTGGACTCTTTTCAGTGGTGCCCAGAGACAGAACAAAGAGCAATGGCTATAAACTAAAACACAAGGAGTTCCCTCTCAACATGAGGAAGAACTTTACGTTAAGGGTGGCAGAGCACTGGAACAGCTGCCCAGGGAGGTCGTGGAGTCTCCCTCTCTGGAGACATTCCAAACCCACCTGGGCACGTTCCTGTGTCACCTACTCCAGGTGACCCTGCCCTGGCAGGGGGGTTGGACAATGATCTCCAGAGGTCCCTTCCAACCCCAATCATTCTGATTCTGTAAAGAGAGGTGAAGGGGTGATGTGAGGAGGGGGCAGGACTGCCCTAGTAAGTCCAGCGACTGTTTGACCATGTCACACCCTCGGGTATATTATCTTAGTCTTTTCATACAATTAATGATGTTTAATTGTTTTCCAGATAGGAATTTCACGAAGGAGTGGTGGACCTCACCCACAGGCACAGATCAATGGGTAGCATGTCTTAGCCTCTCCTCCCTCTTTAGAAATAGTCCACCAGTGCCCCAGGTGTCTGTAGGTAGAGCACAATGTCAAGCAGAATCATAGACCTCCAGATCAACAGTTGTCTTGCTTTCTCTTCAGGCTCTGACTGATCAGAGAGAAGGAAAAAGAAAACCTACAAAGGTTAAAATATATCTACCTTAGTGCTGGCAAAGAACAGGGAAAAATCATGCTGGAAATCCAGTGGTTTACCCTTGGAAACTCTGCTTTGCTAATGCACTGAACTGGAGATGAAGAAGAAACCAGTATTGGCACCAGAGCTTTGGGTCTTCTTCAGCACACAAAGCTCTTTCATAGGCAGAGAGCAAGCACAAAGGCTAAGCCCAGCCTATTCCCATTCCCTACTGGAGAAACAACCAGGTAGCCTCAGGAAGACAAGTAAACTCATGACTCTCCAAAAGAGTGCAATGGATTAAGCCAGGTGGAACTGGGCTGTGGGAGAAATGTTTTAGGTACATTAGGTCTGTAGCTAATCTGATTGTGCTGCATATGCACCTCAATTTACTAAAAGTGTAGAGGAAGTACAGTAAAATTTTACAAATGTGTTTTCTACACAAATCTGTGAGCACCCATGAGCTTCTAAGATTATAAAATATGTATCCCCAAAACCAGATGGAGAAGTATAGCTCTAGTTATAGCCTTGCTGCAGTGACTTTTCACAGAACAGGCCACAGACTGCTTGACTGAAAATCCATTGGTGCAACCCCACATGGAAGGCAAATTTATGCTACAAGGTATTCATTGTGCTTACTGAGTAGCCAACAGTGTATCAGTCTGGGTAGGGCTTTTTAGGAGCTGGTATACAAAAAATACCACCCCATCCATGCTCTCCTGCTACCTCACTTGAAGGGTAGACTACACTGCCTCACTGGGGTTCAAGGTCTGATCTGAGCTCCCAGCCTCAGGACTGCAACTCCCCTCTCCCAGGAAGCAACACCCCACAGTTTAATGTGGAATCTCTGCCAGTCAAAGCATCTGGAGCCATCTCAACATCACACTGACCTGAAACGAAGTACTGTTGGGAAACCTGCTAGAAAGAGTCAGATAGTTTTGAAAATCTCAGCAAGATTTAATTTTTTCCTTGGAATAAAGGAAATATTTTGTGGTCACTGAATTGTTATCAAGTATTCAATGCAAGTAGCTCTGTTGGAGCACCAACACACACGGGGAAAACTCACAGTATGAAATGCCAGATGTATGAGGATCTAGTTTTGATTTTCATTGTTTTCTCTACCAGATGGTTTTATATCACACCCCTGACCACGACTTGCAAAGCATTGAAAATTTAGCAATTAAAAAAATAAATTTATTATATTTGATCTCTCATTTTACTGCTTGGATTGCATTTTGTTGTGATAGCTACTTGTTAAAGTTCATTCTCTCCTTCCGTGCAAATTTTTCTCTTCCCCAGCACTTGCAGCACCTACATTCACCCTTTGCATTAGAACATTTATATCTCCATTATGAGCTCACAAGCTTGTCCTTCCCCTCATTGCAGAGGCTCTTTTCCTAAGAAGCCCTTTTAAATGAAGAGTAACTCAAAACCTGGTCACTCCAACATACCCACTTCCATGAAGTCATAGAATCAAAGAATGGCCTTGGTTGGAAGGAACCTTAAGATCATCTCACTCCAACACCCTGCCATGGGCAGGGACAACTTCCACTGTCCCAGGTTGCTCAGAGCCCCATCCAACCTGGCCTGGAACATTTGCACGGATGGGGCAGCCACAGCTTCTCTGGGCAACTTGTGCCAGGGCCTCCCCAGCCTCCCAGGGAAGAATTCCTCCCTAATATCCAACCTAAACCTCCTCTCTGTCAGTGTGAAGCCATTCCCCCTTGTCCTGTCACTACAGTTCCTGATGACAAGTCCCTCTTCAGCTTCCCTGTAGGTCCCTTCAGGTACTGGGTCATTTCAGACCACAAGTGAGACGCCCAAATGTCCAAAGAAATCAGTGATTAAGTTTGCTTTCCTTTGACCTGCTTAGGAGTTGATGCCTACCCTTTTGAAAGTGCCCTTTGGAACACAGGCTGAGGATGACACCATGGGAAAGCACTTCCAGTCACTGCTTATTTGGCAGTGTTTCATCTGGTGGTGCATCCAGTAACACACCCTTCCCAGCAGCATTCCGTCTCCCCAGGACAGCCCAGTGTAATGTAGGGTGGTCATGAGAATCCCTCATGCTGTTAAGTCCAGCTTCTGTACAAAATACAGCAGGAAACAACAAGGAGGGCCTGGAGGGGGTGGGACATCATTAGACATCTCTAGGGCAAGCAAGTAATGGGAAATAGGCAGCAAGAGGTTCAGAAAACTGGGGATTTGCCAGATAAATTTGATTAATTTGTGGATGGGTTACACAATTAGTGAATGAAAGGAATACAAGAGGATACGATGTGCTTGGGTTTTACTAAAATATTTGATCCAGTGTCCTATGAAACCATCAGGGGAGAAATTAGTCCAAATTGGCTTGGGAAAAAAAAACAAAACACAACAAACAAACATGTGGGCAGCAAACAGGCTGGAAGGCCAGAAAGAAAGAGAAGTGGAAAAAAGCAATGAATCATATTGGAAGAAGTTTGTTTTCTTCGTTTCTGAGGTGTTAAAATGATCATTGTTAGTACTGGTGTTAATAAATTCCATTCAAGGATGAATGACAGACCTGTGCATGAATGGAAGTTGCAGATGATAATAAATTGGGAAGTAATACAAACACGAGTGGAATTTGAAAAAAAAAAAAAATCACCAAAACAAAACAAAAACAAAACCCCACAAAAGTCAGAGGTATTCAGGAGTTTCTTAAGGAGACAAACCCAGTACTGTGGATTCTGCTCACAGAGAAGGATTTTGGAAGTCCAAATTCAGCTCAGCTTCAAGCTGAGTGAATATTCCACTCTTCTCCACAGACAAAGATTTCATCAGCAATAATAAACTGCTTCAGGACAGTCCTGAGGGTTTCAGTCTGTGTTCAGATTTTCTTTGACAGAGAGATCACACAAACTCTATATAATGTTTCATTGAAAAAGTTGTTTCAAAAAGAAAAATGACACTATCTTATTTAAAAAATGAGACTGGATCTTTTCCTGAGTTTTCCTTTATGCTATTTCAGAGACAATGAAACCAGTTTACAAAAGAACTAAACATTTTACAGGCTTGCTATTTTCTAATGGAAGTTGTCTGATCTGTCCTTCTCTCCTTGTATTTACCTAGTACCCTTTTATCTTTGTAATTAAAAATAGTGATAGTATAGTACTGATATGATTGTCTCCATGCCTTGTACAAGAAATTCTCATTTTTTTCATTCTCAACAGCAATTCCCATGCTATTTTGTTGGACTTTGATGATCCTTGTGGGTCCATTCCAGAATATCCTGTGATACCTAGTGCATACTGTTCCCACTGCTCTCCAGTCCCCAGGACTGGGAAACAGCCTTTCCCTTTCCACATCATCAAAAGCTTTGCTTCCAGCTCGGCTCAGCACTAAAAACTCTGCATCTGTCACTTTTGTGTCACTTTTATGTTTCTGCTGGGCCAGCTCTTTGTGGGGAAAAATAAAAAAACCAACAAAACACCACAAAACAAACAAACAACAAAACAAACCGGACAGTACCATTGATCTTCCTCCACACAGGCAGTCTCTAGACTTTTATTAGGTCTCGTGGCTTCTTTCTGTGGCCCCCCAAGTTCTGGAGCCACAAATTATGGCGAGAATTTTACCTTCACAGGAAAAACAAAAAAAAAACCAAAAAAAGCTTGAAAGTAAGGTTTCAGTGTTCAAACTTGAATGAAACAATGAAACATACCACTGGTTTTAGGCTTGTGAATTTTAGGGGATCCTTGCTCAGGGTATGTTAAGGTTTATGCTGGCAATGTAGCAACTCTCACACCAGGGCAGAATCATAGAACCATAGAATCATAGGATCATAGAATGGTTTGGGTTGGAAAGGATCTGAAAGATCATCTCATTCCAATGCCCTGCCATGGGCAGGGACACCTTCCACTAGCCCAGGTTGCTCAGAGCCCTATCCAGCCTGGCCTTGAACACTTCCAAGGATGGTGCAGCCAAAGCTTCTCTGGGCAACCTGTGCCAGGGCCTCACCACTCTCACAGGGAAAAATTTCTTACATTGTTGGATGCCATGCACCAACTTGCTACATTACTATTTTACCTCCTCACCACAAGGCTTTGTCTTGTCTCCTGCTGCCCCAAAACCCCCACCATAGCTCTGCCTCAAAATCCAGCTTGGACTGTGTCACTGCTCAAAGAGACCTCCATCCTTCAGAAGAGAAATCACAGAGGAAAGCCTCTGACAACTTCTTAGAAGCTCTTTTTTCTCCACACCAAAGTGGTTTTGACTTGATAGTGACTCAAACTGTGACCTGAGGACTTCTGGGTAGAAAGTTTATGAAGTTCTATCCCTGACTATCCGACCTCTTAACCACCAACAGCTGGGAGCAGAGAGGAGGTGGGAGCAATCCAGCAGGGCCTCACAACGTCCCCCAGTTCCTGATCTCCTTGCAGAGAGGTCTCTTCCATCCCCTTTAATACTGGCAGGTAAAAAGGAGCTACTCTAAGGCTCACAGCCTCATTCACACCTCACTCAAGTATGTGATGTGTAACTGGAAAGTTCCTACTGTGGCGCATGAGGGAAGAGCTTTATCAAAAATGCCACCCAGTGAAACACCTCAGAAGTGGTTAAAACTGGGCAGGATGGTGCCTACCAGCAGAAGACACTTGGGCTCCCAGAGATATCAAGAGACACAGCAGGCACACACCTTTTCTGGTGTTCCATCTGACCTTCCAACCTTCTTTCCCCAGCGCAGATGAAATTTTAACAACTTAGAGAAAGGAGGTGGGAAAACTCCCAGATGAAGAGAATTATGCCTGTGACTGGCATCCATAGGTGTAAACATCACCTCCGTAGGAGTTGGGAAGGAGATTGAACTGCTCTTTGCTTGCTCCAGCTGATGAATGTGATGCGTCCATGAAGACCACGAGTTTTGCTTTTCTCTGGTCAACCACAGCTTAAAGGAACATGTGGGTCACCACCCAGGGCTTCTCAGAGCACTGGAACCTCCAGAGTTCCTGGCTAGTGGTCGGTGTATCCTCTGAACACAAGCAGCCTCCTGACTGACAGAGCCTTTGGAAGCCATTTGATGAAGAACCAATTTTAGGGAACAACAGTGAAGTAAAACTCCCTGTTAATGCAGGAGCTGACCATCCCAGCAAAGTCCTTGATCTGTCCCACTCTCCCATGACACAATTTCCCCGTGGCTTTTTTTTTTAGGATTTTCTTATGGAGTGCTGAAAAATTTTCTGAGCTCCGATGGATTGTTGGGAATAAATGGTTGATGAACCCCTTTGACTCTGCAGCAGCCTGTGATGTGCAGAGGACTTCCCTTGGGGGTGGAGGTGATCCCTTCTAATCCCAGGCTACTTTTTAGAGCAAAAGTGTTGTTTCTCTTGTTTATGAAGTACTGTCCCCACTAATAAGGTTTCATAGATAATACTAATTCCTCAGTGCAAAATATTAAGTCACTGTGTAAGCAATCCTACCAAAATATATTGTTTTCTTTGAGTCTTTGGCTCAAAGCATTTGCCAGTACCGTGTTCCTTCACTTCGGCTCCTTGCTTTGCTCAGATTACTGCCAGATTTCTTAATTCCCCGTCATGCCAACTGAGATTGTGCAGGGTCTCTGGGCCAGTACCATGCTGCAGCCTGTCAAAATGTGATGGAAGATGGCCCTGAAGACTTCCTCAACTTAAACCACAGCTGTCACTTTCCATCAGCCCCCACTGCTGCAGCTTAGCTCCTGCTGGCACAGCACCCTCTGCACAGTTTAAGCTGTGCTTCTCACTGCAGGTCTCCACTTTTCACACAACTCACACTTCTTGCACTCCTCCTTTTCCCCCCACCAAAAAAGCTTCCTCTTGTTGCTCTGATTTTTGTTCTCTGGCCCTGTTCCTTCTGTGCCTAAGGTCCCACACACTCCCTCACACTGCCCCTTTCATGCTTTCACCACAGTTTTAATCCATCATGAGGAAGAATAGGAAACAAAAGGATTCTGAGGAACCTCTTCAGTGTCAGGTAAAGAGTATTCACAATAAGGTGGGGCCATCTCCCCAGCATGAGACTCCACTCTTAGGATGACACTTCATCCCCTCTGTCCCTGTGTGGCTGGAAATCCCAGCCCAGGCTCCCATTATGTTTCTGGCCGCACGTGTGGCAGCACAATGAGAGGCAGCAGGTGGGTCTGAAGGGGAGGGCAAGGAGCCCAGGGCAGAAATTAGTTGGTACCATTCAGCATGCTGAGCAGCAATCACAGGACACCAGAGGCACTGCCACTGCCAAGTTTCTGCAGGGGGCCAAGGAAGGGAAGAGCAGCATGGAAAGGTCTATGGGACAGTGAAAAAGCTCAGCTATATTTCATAAGGAGCACCTTTCCTGTGTGAAGATTAATAGAAGAAAAACTTGTTGGGAACTGCCCACAGTGGAACAGCTGTATCCCAAATACCACTATCGCGTTCACACTTCCTTTCCTCACCCTTTTCAATTACATGTCCTCATCTCACTGATGGGATGAAAACGGGGAATAACTTTTCCAGAGCAAAATCTGGCACTCTGGCTTTGTGTTACGTTATATGACAGCTAATTCAGCCAGAGTACTGCACTTTCATCAGCTGACCACAAGATAAACGCCCCTCAAGTCTGACTCCCCTCCACCAGGCTGTAGTGGCTACAGACCTGCACCAACAGGCAGGCTGACATTTGCCCAAAGTTGGCTACACTGTCTTCAGCTGTTAAAAATCAGGTAATATTTTCCCTCTGCCCTTCTATCACCTGTGTAACAGGTGAATGCCATGGAAACCTTCACATATTTCTCCTCTCAGCTCTCTCATTGTTGGGGAAGTAGATCACAGGTCTGTAACAACTGGGTTGCCCTGAGAGAAGGTGGAGATGAACCTGGATCTCCTTGCTGGCACACAGACAGTGTTTCCCCAGGTGCCTGACTCTGCACAAACACAAATCAATGGCACAATCTTTTCCCCCAGTAATCTTGCAATACTGGATCTGAGACAAGAGACACACAAAGCAAAGCAAGAAAACAATGGGACACAGCTAAGCCAGTTCAGACCAGGGATCCACCTATAAGACCGTATTTTGCCTCCAGCTATTCCCAAATTTCTTTTATTGCTTGCTTTTTCTGTACCAGTATCAGGCCTGGGTTTGATGCTTCCCTCTGCCTCTCACCATACTCACACCAGAGCCCACCACTGGCAGTGTCCCAAGCAGCTGTGACACAGGGCTCTCTCAGGGAGGCTGAGCAGAGCTGGGCACAACTCTTGTACCCTCCCCTGTCCATCTGTCTGTATGTGCCTCCCCCCATCCTGAGCCCACACTGCTCTCCCCATCACACACAAATGTCCATGCTGGCAGAGCCCCTTGGCAGAGGGGGCAAAGGGTGGCCAGCTCTGTGCCAAACCCATTGTTGGCTTCTCTCTTTCCTCCTCAATAAAAGCCTCCTGTACTTTTCTTGGGGTGAGCTTCCCACAGCACCAGGATCTGCACCTGTCCTTGTGCAAGAGTGGACTCTGGATGGTGGCAGCTAAAGGGGTCAGTCACTGCTGGTTTGCTTATTTCTTTTTTTTTTCATATATATGGAAGAATTACTTCAAGAATGGAAAGAGAAGTTAAGGAAAAACAAACAAATTAAACTGATGTCCCCAGGGCCCACAGGCAAAACCCAAGGCTGTAAGGAAACGTAAGTGAGATGCAAGAACAGGACAAATGTACATTATACTTCCCCACTCACGCTCCCATTTCCATCCCCTCGGGAGACAATGGCAGTCACTGTGCCTGGCTGGGCCCAACAGCTGGAAAAATGTACTGAATCGAACCTCAGAGCATGTCTGAGATGGACACACATCGAGATAACTGTATCTGCTTTCCTTGGAGACAGAGGGAAGCTCTGTGATTCTCACACGTCCGATCTGGAACTGACAGGGAAACCCTGATCCTCCCTTAAGCTCTAAAAACAGGGGCTCCCCTCAGAAGGCCACGTCCAAGTTACACGGCAGACAGAAATGCAGGCATTAGACTGTGAGATAGCATTTCCCTTTCTGTCACATGAAAGATGAGTTCATTAGAGAACATCCTCTTTCAAGCCTGTAGGGAAAAGCTTGGAGGCTCCCAGATAAAACAGCTTGAGTTATGTCTTCCTTCTCCTCTAGTGAGTACAAGCACAAGGATTTTTATTGTCCACATTAGCAACATTGCATCGTCCAAAAGACCTTGTTCATTTATCAGCTTCCTTAAAAATCTTTTGTTCACAAGCCTGCTTGTGTGTGAACACAGAAAAAAAAATTCAGCTCTATCTAGTATCAGCCTGCAGCTGTTCACTGACAGAAGGACTCAAAAGCTACGGATATGAACATGGGAAAATCCACCCAAAGCAGAAGGAAGACACAGTGAGCAACAGCTGCATGACAAGAATATGCTGTTTCTGTAGTGTGAGGGGAAAAGAAAAAGCTACAGTTACAGTAAGCATCAGAAAGTTATCAGCAAACAGTATAGTTGGGATTCAGGTCAGTAGATAAGCAAAATTACTTCTACTTCTAAATTTTTCTAGGCATCTGATCCTCTTCTGGACATATGTTCTGATTCCCAGCAGGGTTTGGAAACTCCGAGCCAGGAGTGGGGTCCTTTGAACCATCTTCTAAGTCCTGGAGTCAGCAGGTTTCAATCTGTCCCTGATTTTCACAGGAAAAAGGACAAAATGAGAAAAAACACGAAAAACCAAAAACCCCCTGTCCCCCAAACCTGCTAAATCCTTTCAAAACCCTACACGTAATATTCTGATTATTTATAACAGGGTTGTGTTTGAGACACGTGCTTTTTATGCTTCCTTCAACCAAACAGATCCCAGGCACCAGATATTTTCAAGTGTGTTCTCAGGACATCGATCCTCCCTTGAGTACTTCTCCCGGAGACCCCATAGACAGAAACAGAGATTAATGCTGGCTTTTCCAGCTCTCCAGGAGTTTTAGCTTATATTTCTGTATGCATCCCACCCTTGAAATCCCTCTACTTTATGATTTACCACCTCAGGGATAAATGACTGTTGAAATACATAGCAGAGCGATTGCGCAGTTTTTGTAAAAATAATCACCCTCTAGAGACGTGCAAGAAAATCTATAGAGCCAAACAGTGCAACAGCAGAGCTTTATCTGCACTTCCCTGCTTCTGGTTCTCTACCACCCTTAGTCAGCCCCTTTTCAGGTCCTCTTAGGAGGACTTTTTTCTCAAGTTGTCCCCACATCAAATCGAAGCCTTTCTTCCACAGCTCCCACTCACAGGTACTTGTCTCATTATAACGGATTCTCTTCAGCAGAGGTGTGTCCCCTTTGTGATTTTTTACCTTCCAAGCTTTGTTTGTGAACGGCTTCTTAGCCCTGCTTCTAAGGGAATGCTTGTCCCTCAATCTCAGCCTGCTCCAGGGAATCTGTGCAGCCTGACCTTCTCCAGGATGGAGCAATTCCTTTGTTATCTGAAGATAACAAGCCCATTCAGGTGCCAGCAGTCTCTAATAGTCCATCTATTCATAGACAGAGAAACCAGTTCCACTCCCTTTTTTCCTCGTGAAACGTTTGTGAGATAAAGGAACAACAGAAGACGGTGCCGGAACATAAGGGTGGAAATCACTTATAAAATGAACCTTCCTCTCTGAGGAGGGAAGGGTTACTGTTCAGGTAACATTGGAATGGCAGTGCTACTCCAGGATGTGCTGTGGAACTCATGTAGGACATCGTTTTACATCACAGAGCCTCAGCTGTTTGCAAAATAGAAATGATGCTTTCCTAACCTCTGGGAAGCATCTGTTCCGAGGATGGCAATTGCTGTCAATCAGCCTTATAAATAAAAATTTGAAACCTCAAAAAAAGACACAGTTCTGGGCATCAGAACAGCCCCTAGTCCAGTGCCCTGACTGCCAGCAGACAAGACTTAGGGAAGAGCTGAGGAACAGGATGAGGAGCTGGAAACATTGCCCCAGGAACTAACTCCCTTTCAAAGAGAGTATTGCCATGTCAAGATGAGGTGAAAGCCCAGGTGAGAGTTTCAGCATGCAGAGATATGAGACAGCAGCACAACAGTTTTGCTTGGGGTACAGATTTACACCATCAGGGATGAGGAAAGAGCACCGCTCACAACCAAGAATGGAGCCAAGGGAGGAGACAGTGGAGGACATCTGGAGGTTTCAATGAAGAAGAGCAGTGTGGGACATATGCTACTAATTTTCTTAGTTAATAAGGCAGTTTAGTTCCATTTACCAATAAACTCCACATCTACAGATCCTGCACGCTACATCCTGAGCTACAAATATGGAGTTCTGGCAGCGGACAACAAACACCTACCTCTGCTTCTTTCTGCTTTTCAAATACTCAGGAGACTTCAAGGGGATGGACAAGCATTGCATCCAGGCAAGCCCTGATCAGGCACAGGGATTCTTAACGAAGCAAAAGTTAAGTTCTTAGCCTTTCTTAACAAAGGTTCTTCCACCACAAGGGCGGTGCAGCGCTGAGGCACTAGTCAGAGAGACTGTGGGATCTTCATAGTTGGATATTTTGCTTCGACAAGGCCCTGAGCAACCCAATCTGGCTTGGTCCTGCTGTGAGCAGTGGATTGGACTAGACTGCTTCCAACCTAACTCTTTCTATGAGCAGTGTTTCCCCCAGACCTGTGTATATTTACATGCACTAAAATAGCTGAGGGGCAGCACCGCCCTTTAGGGGGCAGAAGGTCATGCATTGGAAGTTGTGTCTGCCTGTTAACTCCAGCTCCAGAATCAGGGAAAACAGTAATGGAGAAAAGGGTGTCCTAGTGGAGAGTGAAAAGCAAAATGCTGCAGAAGTAAGGGAACAGAGATGCAGAGAGTGGAGGGCATTTCCTCTGCCAGCCCTTGAGAAAACCCTCCCCATTGCCCAGCTGCTGCTGAAGGGCTTTGCCCCTGTGGAGTGATGGAGGAGCTCTGGGAGCTCTCCAGGGGCAGCAGCAGTGGATTTCGCAGAGACCTGTGAGAATTTCTTTCCACTTCGACAGGATGGCAGCTATTATTTCACCAGCCTTCCCGTCTCTGCCCAAACAACCTTCTCACTCACAGCAGGAGTTTTGCCCAGACCAAACAGAAACCTCCTCAGACCTTTGGATGTAACTCAGACAAAGCACATCTGATTTCACCATGCCTAGCAAGGCACCCCAGTCAGCCAGAAACTGCTGGGAGCTGAAATCTGAAATAGCTGGGGCTTGAGCTTGAAACAAGGATGTTTGTCACCCCATTGCACAGAGTTACTAAGACCTTGATTGCCCATCACTCACTCAAGTGCCCAGCAAAGCCTCAACAAGGGCAGCAATGCTGAGCACGAGATTTTGGGGGAGTTCAGGGGTGAGAGGGGTTTCACACCGCCCACTATGCCTTAAACCTCAATAAAGTCATTTGTTCAAAAGCCATGTGGCACCTGGCAAGTGACTGAAGACTCTGGCTGTAAGTGCCACTGGGAAAAGGGGGGACACCTTTCAAAATGCTTCCATTTCATCATTAACTTTAACATGTATACATCTTCCTTTGGAGCACATCGGTGCTGGGACACTCCATTTTAAGACTAAAATGCTGCATTCCCAAAAGACAAGGAGAGAAAAAAGAATTCAATGCTAGTACTGCGTTCAGGTGGGCATTAATATTATATGCAATGTAAAATTTTAAGCTATTATGCTTCAAAAGCAGTTATTCCAGGTGTAGGTGTAATTGCCACAGACTAGAATAGTAAGATATCCAAACTATTTATCCATGGGAATAGCTTTTAATTCAGCAGTTTTGGAAGAAGAAATTAAAAAGTAAAATTGTTTACCTCAGTAGAGAACATTTATTCACACTGTTTTATTTTGTGTTATTATGGTTTTGGGAAGTTTATTTGTTTTTATTTGTTTGTTTCCTTGTCAGGCGATAAAAGTTTACTCATTGTTTGTTTGATCATATTAAGAAGAAGGAAATCAACACATTTAGACAGTTTTCTGGAATGCAAAGGGGACATCCAAAATACTGTATCAACCGGTTATTTAAGCTGCAATACTTGTGAGCCTAATATTTCTTCACGGAGAGTTTTTGATGCTTTTACAGAGTTAACAAGCCAAGCTTTTCTTCCCTTTAAAAATCTACCTGTTTTCAGAACTTGGATGTGCTCTACACATCTGCACACAATGCAAAGACCGACTTATCCTCGGCACATACTCATTCACCTGGCTTCCAAACCATAATCCCATACTGATGTAGCTCTATATTAAATGTCTCATTCCTTGCCAGACAATATATGCCTCATATGTTCCTGCAAACTATTCAGCACGGGAACCTGCGTCAGGATATTCTCTTACCTTTAAAATACAGCTGCTCCTGGAAGTAAATATTTAGCAGCTCACAACAACGTTAAGACAACCAAGAAGTGCAGGATCCCTTCCCAACTCCCCATAAAAGCAGCAATTTGCTCTGGAGGTCTTCCCCTCCCCTTCCCTGTTTGCATAGACCTGGCCATGCTACACACGTGTATTAAATCTAAAATCTTTGCCTCGGTGTAGACAGAAAGAAAATAAAATGGAACTGAAGCTCCACATTTGTTTTAGCAAGAGGAAAACCACATGTATTGGATCAACACTGAGAGACCACAGAGAAAAGTCAGAGCATTACTTTTGAAGGAAGGAGGGTATGTCACAGCAAGATGCTTTAAAAATTGGAGATCAGCTAAAGGTTTGGGGACAGAGAGTCTTTTATTGATCTCTCCTAACAGTCTGGAAAGAAAAAAAAAATGTTCATTCAATGTTGAAGTTCTTGAACTACATTGATAAGAACACCCCAGAAGGCAGGGAAATCACCCAACAGAATTCAAGAGGTTAACAGCAAAGTCATTTAAAGCAGAAAAGGAAGCTGATTCATAAGCAGTGAGGAGAAAAATAAAACACAGGGATTGTCACCTTTAGCTCCTGTCATAATATTAATGGTGAAATAGATACCAATGGTTCATACCTGTAATTTGTCAGAACTGTTCTTGCTCTTTCAAATATCAGCTCCAAAAGCAAGGGGAAAAAAAAAAAAGAAAAAAAGAAAGGAAAAAAAAAAGAAAACAACAGAAGACTGATGGTGTTTATGCACAGTTCTGCATACCAGGGGCCTGATCCTGTAAAATATGCCACGAGCGAGCTTTCCCTTTCAGTTGACTTCCTGGCGTGTGGGAGGCACCTGTTCTGTGTTCCTACTCCCTGGAAAAGAACAGTAGCCTTATCACCCGGCTCACCCAGGAGAGGATCGAGCACTGGCTACAAAGTGCTACTGTGGCACCCCTGCAAGATAAGGCTGTGGCACCAGGGGAGTCAAGCAGCGCACAACTTTCCCTGTCTCCTATACAGCGAGAAAAATCCCAATCCTAGGCTTAAAGCTCCAGCAGAAAATTTCTCATCGGTTTCAGCTCCTTTGCTTCAGGAAAAACTGCAAGATCTCACCTTGATTCTGCAGTTCTCCGTTACCACAGGTTCTCTAGAGATTCACGGATCCAGTAATTGTAAAGCCAGAACACATCACAGGGATTATGTATTTGATAAACCCACACAGTAACTCCTCCTTCAGCTCAGTGAGTGGAATTTGTGGCAGAACATACTTTTTTAAGTTTTAACCTCATGTAACCTTAAAGACACAGCTCTAAATGAAACAGAAGGGATTAAGGAAACTTGCAGTTGACAAGTTCACTTTGCTGTTTGCCTAAATGTGGTACCTACTACCTCTACTATCCTAAATCTCCCTGAATTTCTCACTCATGTCAAACCTGGGAGTGTCTTTGGGCTAACTGTGATGAATTTACTAAGTCTTCCAGCCTAAAATTTGAGTCCCAGGTACATGATCATTTTTGTAGCTGTTTTTTGACTCCCTTCCCATCTTGCCTAACAAAGAAATGTGAGTGGATTTGCACACTCCTTGCACAAACACAGTTTTTCTAATTATTGCTCTGAAGAAGTTCAAGCTAAGGAATGAGAAAAGCTAAAGAAGAAACTGCATAAAGCAGAAAGAAGTGATCAATTCAAAATATGTTAATCAATCAACAAGAATTCATTAGTTAATGCTGTTAACTTGTGCCTGCATGAAATCTCCCTGCCAAAAATAGTTTTATTACAGGGTATATTTCACCTGTTCAGTACTTATGTTCTCTAAGGTGGCTGTTAATTATAAAGCTGCCATCACACAGGTTTTGGGTTGAAAATCACCTGTACAATTAAAATACTCCTTGAAGACACAAGGCTTATGAGCAGCAGACCCTGTGGTATCCAAATCTTTTTCTAGTCTTTCATCCAAAACCAGAGGAAATAAAAGGTTATTTTTATCATGTTGCTCCTGTTGAATGCACGACACAGAATTATACAATTTACCTTTGAACAGCTAAAAATCAGATATATCAAAAACCAAAAACCGAACTACCAAGATAGACTGTTTCCAGTGATTGATGCTGGAATAATTTTATTTCAAATCTATTGCACATTTTAATATTCACGGTGTTTGTTTGCTTTCAGGGCTTTCCTCAGCTTGGACAGTGGAAACACGTTCATCTGTTTCTTTCTTGGCTTCCAGTCGGTTTCACTTTCAGATTCTCATGTTTCACACTCCAGCCTTCAGGTTTCAAGCACTGCGAGGGTTACTTATTTCATTTAAACAAACAAAAAACCTGCGGCCGCAGGGCACACACACGCAATGTGTCTATTGGTCTGCAAAGCTTGAGCCCATCCTGTCCACTGAAGCATCTTCACGATTTTTCTCTGGGATTTGCAGAGAGAAGAGATTAAACAAATAGGAGTGATGATGAAAAAAGGATCTACTAAAAAAAGAAAAAATAATAACAAACAAGAGTTTTGCAGGGCTCTCAGACTGACCTCAATAAAACATCATTACATCTCGCCGATTGCATGATTAATGTCAGATTAATGATGAGGAGCCGCCACACCGGACTTGATGCCCTGAAGGAGTGACCCAAGACCTAAATAGTGACGGCGGCATTGCCACTCGGCGGCTGCGGTGGGGTTTGGGAGCAGGACAGCCCCTTTCCCACGGGGCCGCGGGGGTAGGAAGGCGGCGGGGCCTGTCCCGGGAAGCGGATTTCCCAGGAGCGCGGTTCTTCCGCGGGAGCGCCCGCCCGGGGCTGCGCCCACTCCGGGGATGCTTAATTTAATCATTTATGCTTTTAAATGGTTGAAGCAGCTCAGCAAAAGCAGGGCAGCGAGTGCGAAAAGAGGGGTTTTTTTTGTTCTTTTTGTTTGTCGGTTTGGGGTGGGTTTTTTGTTTGTTTGTTTGTTTTGCGGGGGAGTTTTTTTTTGTTTGTTTGGGGTTCTTGGTGGGGTTTTTTTGGGGTTTTTTTTGGTTGGGGGTTTTTTTTTTTTTTTTTGGGGTTCTTTGTGTGGTTTTTTTGGGGTTTTTTTTGGTTGTGGGTTTTTTTTTTTTTTTTTGGGGTTCTTTGTGTGGTTTTTTTGGGGTTTT
>NW_016690287.1:3355906-3417968 GCF_001604755.1 Lepidothrix coronata | reverse complement strand
CACCCACCTACCCCTCCTCCTTTACCCCTCTCCTTTCCCCACCCCTTCCCCCCCCTCCAAAAAAGAAAAAAAAAAGAAAAAAAAAAAAAAAAAAAGAAAAAAAAAAAGAAAAAAAAAGAAAAAAACCTTTCCCATCAGAGAAAGAGGGAGATCTCTTTGGAAACATGGAGCTGCTGTGCTGCGAGGTGGACCCCATGAGGAGAGCTCTGCCCGACCCGAACTTGCTCTACGATGACCGCGTTTTGCACAACTTACTAACCATAGAGGAGAGGTATCTGCCCCAGTGCTCCTACTTCAAGTGCGTCCAGAAGGACATCCAGCCCTTCATGAGGAGGATGGTGGCCACTTGGATGCTGGAGGTTTGTACACCCTGGGAGCGGGGGGGAGGCAGAGCGACCCCGTCCCCTCTCCCCCTGCAGCCCCCTCGTCCCTCCGCTCGCCGTGGGGTTCCTTCTTGTTCCTTCTCCCCCGCTTCCTGAGCTCCCCCGGTGCGGGAAGGGGCGCGGGGGCACCAGCAGCCCGCGGGGGAAGTCGCCCCTTCCGGGGGGCTCCGTGGAGCGGGTGCAGGAGAGGGGAGGAAACGCGGCGTGCTGGGGATGGGGGTGGTGGTGGTAGTGGGTGAGTTGGAAAAGTCATTTGCAGTTAAAAAGCAAAGCCGCCTCCGGGAGCGCTTGAGTTCGAGGCATTCCTGGGAAAAGCGAGTTGCGCCCGGGGCAGGGCGAGGGTCGGGGGGTCCCCCCGCGTTTTGCCCGGCGAGGGTTCCATGCCCACGTATGCACTGGGTAGGACGTGCCTGTTCCTCGCCATGTTGCGCTGCATGCGGGCTTTGCTCGCCGGCGCCGAGCCCGGCTTCCCCCCTTTTCCTTTTCCAGGGGGTCGGGAATGCCTCCCCGGCCCCGCGGAGCGGGACCCCCGGGCAGTCGGGGTCCCGTCGGGCGGGCGCCGAGCCCCCCGTTCGCCCCGATGCCCCGGGCGGTGCTGCCGCGGGCCCAGAGCCCCGCAGCCCCGCCGCCCATCCTTTGCCCCTTCGCATCTCCTTCGGGGGGCACTTTTCCCTGTCCAGACCCCCCGGGTCGTAAAGACCAGACTCCCCGCTTGGTTTTCGTGTGAGATTTGTAGTTTTTCTCCGCGGCGCCGATTTTTGGTGAATTTTTGAAAGAATTTCGCCCCTCGCTCCGTGTGCTAAAAGGATCCAGGCGGCTCGGGTTCTCCCCACCCCACCTCGCCTTCGCTGCGTCTCTCCCGTCCTTTCCCCCCCACCGCGGGATCGGGGGCGCAGGGCTGGCGGACACCCCGCGGGGCAATTTTTGCAATTGTCGGAAACGATAGGGGAACGTTCCGGGATGCCGCCGGCCCCAAAACCGGGACCCCTGGGGATGTTTTGATATTTTTTATCGATTTTTTGAAAATATGACGAAATAAAAAAAGGAAAAAATTGGGTCGCAAAAAAAAAAAAAAAAGTCGGAGGCTGCTCGCTTGCTGCTGGATGGGGCTTTTCGGCTCTCCCACACAGTGTCTTGAATTCATTTCTTACTGAATGAACTAAAGGAATGTGAAAGCCGATTGACAGCCTTCCCAGCGTCTCCGGAGATCTCCCCCTCCCCCAAAATTTAGCTCCCCGGGAAACAAAAATAGCAGGAGCCAAAGCAAGGGAGGCAGTGGGTTTGTTTCGTGGGTTCATTCATTTATTTATTTTTTCCTTCTTGTCTCTTTCTCTCTTCCCATCCCTTCTATGTGCCCCCCCTCCGACCCCATCCATCCCTCCCCACGCTCCTCGCCTGCAGGTCTGCGAAGAGCAGAAGTGCGAAGAAGAAGTTTTCCCTCTGGCCATGAATTACTTGGACAGATTCTTAGCTGTGGTGCCCACTCGGAAGTGCCATCTGCAGCTGCTGGGGGCAGTGTGCATGTTCCTGGCCTCCAAGCTGAAAGAGACAATCCCCCTCACAGCCGAGAAGCTGTGCATATACACGGACAATTCCATCAAACCCCAAGAGCTGCTGGTAAGCAGCCCCCTTATCCCCTCCTCTTTGGCAGTGCCCGCATCGCTTCCCTGCCCTTCGCTGGCACCCATCACTTTGCCGCCCATCTCCTCCCTTTTTTTTTTTAAAAAAGAAAAAAACCCCACACTTTCCCCAGGTTTCTGAATGGCCAGAAAGCACTACAACACTCGGGGGGGTCAACCAGAGTGGCAGGGGGACACACACACGGGGACGTCCCCTGTCCTCTGAAGCTGCCTGGCCGTGCCATGCGGCGCTCAGACCTCCTTCCCGCCTCATGCGGGAAACCCTGGGGTTGCCAGGGTCGCCGTGGGGTGCTGTGGTTGCCGGGAGGATGTGTCCGTGTCCCGCTGTCCGTGTGTCCCGGGGTGTCCCGGGGTGTCCCGGGGGTGTCCCTCTGTCCCGTCCCGCGGGGACACCTCGCCGGGCGCACGTGCGCGGGGCGGGCGGCGCGGCGGCGCCACCTGGCGGCAGCAACGCGGCCGTGCCGGGAGCGGGCGGGGGCGGCTCCCTGAGGAATTCGGGGGGATCCGCCTTGGTGGGGACGTGGGAAGGGGTGGCTCCGGTGCCCCTCGCGGCGGGTGTTGCCTGCGGGCTATCGCCGAGGCCGGTGATATATGTGTGTGTGTGTAAATGTCATCTTCAGAGAGGGCGGACCGGCCTCTGCCCGGGGGTGCCCAGCAATGGGACAAGAGGCCACGGGCAGGAACTGATGCCCGGGAAGTTACAGCTGAACATGAGCAAGAACTTCTTTTCTGTCCAGTGACCGAGCACTGGAACAGATTGCCCAGAGAGGGTGTAGAATCTCCCTCGCTGGGGATATTCCAGAACCCTCTGGACGCAATCCTGTGCCATGTGCTCTGGGATGGCCCTGCTGGAGCAGGGAGATGGGACCAGATGCCCCACTGTGGTCCCTCCCAGCTTGACCCATCCTGTGTCTGTTAAACCATCCTGTCCCTGCTAATTCTCCATGGAGGGCTCAGCCCAGACACAGAGAAAGCAGAAACAAACTGAAAATTATTGAAGGGAATAGCTAATAATTTTTGAAGGGGATAACTAACATTTACCTGGTGGTGCAGGGGGTGCTGGGCATGCACAAGAGCCCCTTGGTGACATGGATGCTCTGTCACAGAGATGCAAGTAGCCATCCATCTGAATCCCAGGAGAATTTCTCCTATGAATCACTGAGAATTTAAAGAGATTCACATGGCCATCTGAATCCCAGGAGAATTTCTCCTCTGAATCACTGGGAATTCCCCCTGGGGAGGGGCTGGGAGCTCATGCTTCCTCAGAGTAAAGAGGCTTGCCCTGCAAAGGCTGCAAACTCATGGACATGCATTGTCCCCTTGGTAATATGGACTGGCAGAGGAGGTGCTGTGGTGCCCATAGGAGAATGATGTCCCTACTTTTTTGTAGGATTTAGGCATCCTACATGTGCATTTAGGCATGTGTTTTAATTGCTTCCCTGTATTCAGTTCTCTAGATTTACTGTTCCATGTCACATCAGAAATATTGGGAAGAGCAGTCTTTAGTTTACGTAATTGCCATTATGTTCAAACATTTTACAGGTTTTCTTGAGAAAGAAAAAAAAATCTCCACCTGGTTTTTGTGGCCTTTTGCTTATATGTGGATGTGAGACTTTTCAGGCTGTGGAGGGCTCTGTCATAATCCAGTAGGAATGTCCAGGGAAACGGCTGCAGGAATGGCATCGTGGGGTCCATGTTTATGGTCTCTCAGTAACGCTGGTTGATGTATCCTCAGCTGCAAAATTAAAGGACTGCTTTTTCAGCTTGCCAGCTCCACGAGCTCAGCTGGGGCTCCCCCACCACACCTGGCTCTGTCAGGGTCGTGCATCCTCGGGACGTAGGAATCAGCGCATGGAATTTAGTGAACACCAAATAGCTGGTAGATGAGACAACAAACGAGTTGGAGGCCTGAGCTTTGTTCACTCTGTGGGGCACTGAAAGGTGTTCAAAACTTAGTTTTAGTTTAGGTCTAGCCCTGCTTGAACCCTGGGGCTGGGTCTGGTGATTGGGCACCATTTCCACATGGAATCCCATTGTGGGGAATGGCCAGTAGTTACATACACGCCCAAGTTTTCCTTTGATTTTGCTGGGAGTTTTGGGTGTGCGAAGAATGTGGGAATGGATCCTGCATGATTTACTGGCAGATAATTTACACAGGCTACTTCTTGGCTGTGTTGTTTGCATTTCCTTCCTGCAAAGCCTGTCTTGAAGTAGTTTAAGCACCATCACATTTATCTGCAGGACATTTTGAATACAGTTTTGGGAGGGAATGCCGTCAAGCTAACTTCCCAGTTTTGAAAAAAAGGAATGTATATCTAGGTTATTTTTGTGCATGGCTATCCCTAGGGCTTTAAATGGCTATAAAGAAAGGACTATAGCCATTTAAAAGAAGTTACTAGGAAAGGACCACAGTGACCTTGGCAATATCTAATTGCAGGCTAAACTTTCTGGGTGGGCATTCAGCACTGGATGCAAAAAAAAAAAAAAAAAAGTAAAACCTTGGCAGGAGCTGCCAGATCTCATTATTTTCAGTAGAGCTTGACATTTCTGGTGTTTAAAGAAAAAAAAAGAATATAAAGTCAACAACTTCAAAGCAGTAGAGGCGTATGGAAAAAAAGGTTTGAGCAAAACCAATTTAGCAGTGATAAAGTTATAATCAGAGAAATAAGTGAACTAGGGTTGGTTTATTTGTTCAGTTTTGCTTATGGCTTTTCTTCTCTTCCTTCTGCTGCAGGAATGGGAGCTGGTGGTGCTAGGGAAGTTGAAGTGGAACCTTGCAGCCGTCACCCCTCATGATTTCATCGAACACATCCTAAGGAAGGTGCCTCTCCCTAAAGACAAGTTGCTTTTGATCCGGAAGCATGCGCAGACCTTCATTGCCCTTTGTGCAACAGGTAGGGCTGAGGGGCTCTGGGTGCTTGCTGTGAAGTTGAAAGGGCAGATTTGTTACTGGTGGTACATCATCCCCTCCATCCATACACGATGTGGGAGCAGCTTCTGAATCCCATGGGACTGTTGTGAATCAGGCCCCCATTTACGGTGTAAAACCAGAATTCCTGCAGTGGGGAGCTGTGGTTCAATTGCAGTCCTGCTCCTGCAGTGCTTGTGCAGTGAAGTCTGTAAGGCTGGGTTAGACCATACTGTTCTCTGCCCATTCACTGATTTTTTTTAAAGATTGTTTGTAAGGACAGATGTGGGACAACCAAAATACTGGAAGCTGTTATAGTACATTAGCCCAAAATATATTGGGCTAATGCATTGCATGAATGTGTTCTTAAATTTTTCACTAACTGGACTCTGTCCAGATAAAAGGTAAAAATGGTATCTTAACGTGTGTGATACTACCACATCCCTGAAACATAGGGAATGACAATTCAGAACGTAATGACTTTTTAAAAAAAAAAAAAATTTGGATTCTTTTTCTAACTTGACTCCCAAGAAAGCAGTGAAACAAATGTGTTTCATATGGAACATTACACTCACTACCTTTGTGTCGTATGGCTGAATACGGTTTCAGAAGGTTTAAATGAGGATCATTGCTTCTGTGGAAAAGAGGCTTTTTAATTTATACCTGTGTGCAAATCAGTTTTTGTTTGGTTGGTTTTTTTGGTGGTGGGCTTTTTGTCCCCTCAGTGAATTTTAGAATTTTCATCCAAAGGGTTAATGGTAAGACCATTTTTTGGAAGCCAGACCTGGAACAGATAGACAGCATGCAGTATTTTCCAGAGTTATTATCAAGTAGTGTATGGCTCAGTGTTTGAATTCAGTAGTTTGACCTATCTAGTCCTTTGTGATAGTAACTGTTCTGCTTGTGTGTTTGCACAGAGGAAAGGAAGACTGGGTGCAGCTTTTGGGTTTGAATGTCTGCTGCTGCTTCTTGGTATTTAATATGTAGTGACTGCTTTTAAAATGTAGGCCAGTTTTTCCTACCCCTGTCGGTCAGTTTTAGAGAATTGTATGTGGGCTGTCTTAGGGTAATTGATTTTCTGGTTACCATGATGCTCAAGCTTTCCCTCCTTTTCCCTCTGCTCCATGATACCTTTTCACACAAAAGCCCACAGGGCTCGATAGAAATATTGCTCAAATTCTGCAGGATCACTCTTGGTAATTTATCAGCCATTTCAGACTACTCAGCTTTATACTTTAGCATTAATATGTTCAATCAGCTTTGCCTTCTTTCTTTGCCTCCTTCCCTTACTCATAATTCATTCACACTGCCTTTCCCATGGGTATTTCTCTGGATCCTCACAACACCATCAGCCATCAACCTCCAACACATCTGCGTGTGGTCTTCCAAACCAGACCAGTCTTCCCTCTCCTTTGTTGCTTTCACTTCCTACAAGAGTGTTTTGGTTTGTATTTTTTTATCCAAGAGGACATTTTCTTGAGTGCCCTAGAATTTCATTATGCTTTAACTTTTCAAATTCTGGTCTATAATCCTTGCCCATGAAGTTTTCCATAAAACCAAACCATTGCAAGACTGGGGGCTGTGAAAGAGTCTCCAAAGTCTATGTTTTCTTTCCACTCTATGAATTCTCTGATAGTTAGCTCCATGCTTTAGTAGTCCTTTCACTGAGATCCAAATTTTCCATCCCTTAAGCCTAGTCATGCAGTTATCTCATGTGTTTCCCCCATGTGATCTGCCTCTCATGTTATATGTCTCCAATGCACGAACTGAAGTCCTTTATGTAGAGTTTAAAGAGGCAGCAAATTGAGATTACAAATGAAAGATATAATTCTGTGTACAGAGCTTCCCAAAAGTCAGGGCACTGTGGTGCTGGCTGTAGGTTTTCTTTTCTTCTCATCCCATTTTCCACAGACCACTGTGTTGGCATTTAGTTTTGAGGAGGATCCCCAACCCTTTGCCATTTTGAAAGCAGAGGTCTTACCCAAGCCCTCACTCCCACATTCTCAGTTTACCAGCGAACTCCTACCCCCATTTCCATTGTAGAAATGTTGTAACTAATGTATTTCCCTTTCACTGCCACTCTTTGAAGAAAAGCCCTTTCTCATCAGACTTCCTTCCAGATCCAGTTGTCATTTCCTTTTCTTGTCCTGTTTGTTGCAGAGCTCTCACCAGCTGTTCTGTTTGTTCTTTCTCTTTCTCCCTCAAACCTGCTGCTCTCCACCAGCTTGGGTTAAGCCTGGTTTTTCATTTCCCCATTTGTGTTCTGTCAGCAGTATGACCTCCTTTGACGTGTGGCTGGCTCTTCCCTTGCTCCCTCCATGTGTGGTTGACTCTTTACTGTTCCCAGACCTGACCTTGCTGCCTGGCTCACAGCTCTGGTCTGGAGCACAACAGTGAATCCTGATTCATCTCAGCACAGCTTTCTCTGCTGTCAAGTACTTTTTCTTTAGTGTATCGCGCAAAATCTGGCATATTTTGAACTTTATTCCTCTAGCCTGAGTTCTTCTTCACTGCCTGCTCCATTTTAATCTCCCAGCAAAAACATTATACCCGAAATTCCCAAGTGTTCCCTGCCTGTACAGAGCCGGCTGTGATCTCAGTCCTGCAACACTTTGTGTCAGCAAACAGAGAGGGAAGCAACCATGAACAGTTACTGGGTGTTCTGCTGGATGTGTAGGATCGCTTTGATACTCATCTCTATTCTCCTTTCCCTGTGAACCTCCCTCAAAAGGAGATGATAACTCAGTTCTTCTGTGTATTCCCTTCAGTCATATTTGATCATTTTGGCATTCTTTCCCTTTCTCTGCCTTTATTTTGAACCCAGTTCCTGAAACAAGCTGCCTGGATATAAACCCACAGCCTCTCCCCAGCCCTTGCAGTGATTAATGATTCACATGAGCATGACCGAAACTGGAATGTATTCCTCTTTGCCCTTGGTCCCATCTGAACACATGGCTGCTGAGCAAGACAGAAGCTTGTTCCCTGAATAATAAGTTTTCTCTTTCTGCTGCCCTGCACTTGCAATGGTCTCCATGAGAAGGGGGCGTAAGCAGCATCCACCCCCAGCCCAGGTGGTGCTGCCAGTGCCATGGCTGTGCAAACAGGGAGCTGCCATTGGGAGCGAGCTGATCTATTGGCTGGGAATTGCCCGTGTATAAGGACAACTTTCTTCCAGCTACCTTGCTCACTGCACAGTAAGACTGTGTAGATTGACATTATGCTCAGGCATAGCCTGGTCTGTCACCTTGTCATTCGTTTTCTCCTCCCACTGGTGGCTCCTTGTGCAAGGTAAAATCTCCCTCAGGAGACTTCTGAAATTTAAAGGCATTGAGAGGCTGCATTTGGAGCCTTTGTCCTTACAATATGGCTTGGCAAAAGTGATGCCTGCTGCTTCTTTCTTACAAGGAGAGACTGCAGGAGCTGAGCCTGTTTAGTTTAGACAAGAGAAGACTGGGAGAGGAGCTGATCAATCCATAGAATTTTATATCTCAAAGGTAGATGCCAAGAGGATGGTGTCAGACTCTCTTCAGTAGTTGCCAGTGACAAGATGAGCAATGACCATGAACTAAAACACAACGAGTTCCACCTCAGCATGAGGAAGAACTTCTTTACACTGAGGGTGGCAGAGCACTGGAACAGCTGCCCGGGGAGGTAGTGGAGTCTTTGGAGACATTCCAACCCCACCTGGACACATTCCTGTGTCACCTGCTCCAGGTGACCCTGCCTTGACAGGGAGTTGGACTGGATGATCTCCAGAGGTCCATTCTAACCCTAACAGTTCTGTGATTCTGTGATTCTTCAGGGTGGGAGGATCCTGTTTAAGCCCAATAGAGATGTCCTTCTTTTGCTCACTGGGATCATGTTGCTTTTCCACTTTGCCCACACCTCCATCTGTCCATTGCTTGCACCCTTCATTCCCCGTCTGACTCTTTGCACAGCGCTCCACAGTTTGGAAATGTTTTTTCAGGGGTTGACTGTGTGCCTGTTCTGTGCTCCAAGCCAGGGGGTCACTCCTGGAGGAGTGGGAGAGGGCAGTGGTTACAGGGGTGTGTGTGGAACATGCCACACTGCTGCTGGAAAGAGAACCATGCATTGTTTCTTGATTTCAGAGTGCCCTTCATTTCTTCTTCTCTCATCCTGTTCAGAGTCACAGATGCACAGCTGCTTCCTGGTGTTCCACTCTCTTCTTGGAGGCTGCACATGCCACTGCTTTGGTGCTTTGGTGCTTCTGTGTGAGGGCCTGGAAGGGGCTGATGTGTTTTGGGGAAGGACAGCCTGTGCATGTCAGAGTTTCAAGAAGAAGAACTGCCTGTTTCTGAACATGAGCTGTAATGGAGAGACTCATCTCAGTGAGGAGCTTTGCAGGGTTTTCGTTGAGTGGAGTGCAAAACTTGGAAGGAAAAATCTTTGCAGACTTGCAGGGACAGAAGGCAACTTGTGTAAAACCCTGGACTCAGCCCTTTGCATGGTCTGTTCTCTGAATCCTACAGCGAGTAGGATGTTCTCATCATGGCTGCAGTGCAGCACCTCAGACCAGTGGCTTTCAGAGCCTGTGTCAGTGAAGGGTCTAAGAAAGAGTAGGAAAATTTCAGCTTTAAGTCAGTTTTGTACAGTGTGCCAAACCTCTGCCCACTGTCTCTGGGACATTAATCATCTGCACTTGAAAGCTGAGAAGCCTTTTCTTTAACTTCTGGGCCAAGTCCTGTGTCCTTCACAGAAGTTCTGTGAAAGTCAGTGGGAGTGTTGTCTGAGCAAAGACTGCAAGATGAGGCCCACAACCCTAGCAGTGATCTGGAGTGTAACCACACAGAATGCTTTGTAACATGAAGAGGTGTGTTTGGTCCTCAGGACTCCTGCTGGGCAAGCCTTCTGTGCATCACCTTCTCATCCAGTGTAAGCTACCAGGCTCTGCCCCTGAAAGTGTGATACGAGTTTTATCTGGGACATGTTCTTTGCAGAGGGAAAGAAAGAAGTCTGCAGAGGCTTCATTGTGTGAATTAATCTCTTTGAAAATGAAATGCATGTTGCAAAGGGGCAGTGTTTGCACAAATACTTCTTGCATGGCAGAGGGAAGAATAATCCAGATGAATTTATTGCTATACAAAAGAAGGCTCTTGCTTGTTCCAGGGAGGGGCAGCTCCTATCAGTATATTGAGCCTTCCAGACAAATGGAGCCACAAGAATCAAGGAATTGCCATCAACAGGTAATCAGGGCCTGGGCAATGTTTCATGACCAGTCAAGTCTGGGAAGATGAGGTAGAAGGAAAGGAAGCAAGAGAGCCTGTGCTGAGACAAGCTGGCATTATTTCAGAGCTGCCAGATAAGTTACCCTCTTTCCTACCAGCTGCAGGTCTGACCTTTGGGTGCTTTGAGCACTAACATCATCCTGATCCTTGGTTGGGCTTTCCTAAGGAAGGTGTAGAATAAGGGAAAATAATGACCAGTGCAAAGAGTTGTTCAGGAGTAGTATTTACAATCAGTTACTGAGCATATTGTGATGACTGCGCATATTACATAGGCTGGAATGCTGGAAGTGCATTTGGATCAAAACAGGCAAGAATTAAATTCACTACTACCACTGTTTCCCTTATACCTTTCCTTATAAGCTTAGATGGTTAAATATAGATCCATGCTTGTCTTCATAGTACAGTCATTGGTTGGGGGAGGTTTGAGGCTGGTTGTGACCATTATCTTTAGATTGTTTTAAAAAGTCAAGTATATAAATACTTCTTCTCCTGATGGAGGTAACATACCCTTTTTTTCTGTCTTTTTTTCCCTTACCTTCCCTAAGACAACAGTTTCCAATTCTGTAGTTGCAAGTCCGAAAATAAACCTCTATCAAACTATAGAGATGAAAACCAGCTGCTCAAAAAAACGACCAGCAGCCAGAGCAGCAACCAGGGTCTTTTTAAGAAGAGTTCCCCACCTGGCTTTGACACACCAAGAACATTCAGCCTGGATATTTAGTCACTTGTTTCTAAGGTCCTTTAGGAAACACGTGATACTGAAATGGGAATGGGATGGTGTCTTGTGTTTATTGGCTGGGAATAGAAAGTAAAGCAAGTCCTGCCTTCTAAAAACCCAGTGTCTTCCCTTGAAGTGTTCGTGTGCTCAGATTCTTGTACACTACGCATTGTGACAACACTCCTCGAACTTATAACAAGACTCTTTTGTACTTTCCCATGGAATGGCATAATCACAGAATCAGTTAGGTTGGAAAAAACCTCTGAGACCATCGAGTCCAACCTATAAACCTATAAATCACAGCAAAGTTAGAATCAGAGCCATGCCTTTGATGCAGGCTCTGGATGCCCAATAACCAAGATCTGGAAGAAGGATTTAGCCCACAGCCTTGCTTCAGGTGTTCAGGAAGAAGTGCTTTGGATAAAATTCCATCTGTAGTTCAGGGTTCATCATCCACAACAAGAATTTGAAGTCATTTGAAATTTCAGCTTTACATGTTTAGGTCCTCTGTCTCCACCTTTTATTTATTTTTTTATTTTTTTTTTTTTTAAATCTCAGGGCAAATTTTTTACTTAGTTCTGGGAGGGAGAGTTTTACCTGGGTGAAAACCGAGTGAGGATGGTGGGCCTTGGCTTGTTGCCATGGGGGAAGTGGAGATAGAGGTTTGTAATTGAAAATAGCATGTAAAAAGCTTGTTTTGAATTTCTCAGTGGAATCTAAGAGACTGTGAGGGCGGTTCTGCATCCCCTCAGATACGGTACTTAATATTTATGCTTTCACTGCACCTTGACAAACACTTCACGTAGTTATTGCTTTGCTTGAATATGGAAATATGTTAATTATGGCCTTTATTCTGCTGCCTGCTCTTTTCCTCAGCCTTTTCTATTCAACCCTCTAGGTGGCCCAGCACAATGTGGCTCCTTTTCTTTCAGTGAGCTCTTTCCACACTAATAGGGTCCAGGGTGATGTGGAGAACCATGTGCACAAAATTGGTGCACCACCCCCCATTCCTTTGTGGGCATGTCAGGTTAAATTCATATCAGCAGGAGGGTCACTGCCATGATTTTCAATAGCTCAAGATGAGGTGATGACTCCAGACAATGGTGCCACACTCTCCAGTTGGAGACACTTGCCTCACCAGTTGCAGTAGTTAATTAATATGCTAAAAATAGAAGCCAGTGATACAAATCGCTGCCTGTTGTACAACAAAGACTGGGCATGTGTAGCTTTGATAGCCAAGTTTATGGTGCTTGTTATGGAGGGAAGTTAGTTTAGAGCTAGAGGCGATGTAAGACTTTCTGGATGCTGAGCTTTAGTCACTCTGGGCCTCTGGCCATTTGCTCGCTGTCTCATTTGCATTATGAATGACATTAAGGGAACTAACAAGGTTATTGGGCATAGAAATGTTCGCATGTGACCCCACGTGGAAGCAGACCTACAGCAGTGCTAGTTGGCAGGGACACTGTGCCTCTTTATTCAGCTTCCTAGGAAGACAGTTTCTGGGAGTAGATGTAAAATCAACCACGAGAACACCACTGTCGGGATAACGCGGAGGTCTTGGGGCAAGCCCTTAGGAGGTGGGGGAGTTCAGAGGGCAGGCTGGACCTGTGTCCTCTGCTGAGCCTGGTGGTGAGCACTGAGTGCAGGACATGGGAGCTTCCTGCTTGGGGTTCCCCACCAGCCGCTCAGATCTGGGTGAAGCTGCTCCTTGGTGACTACGAATGAGGGTGTGGGTCCATCCCAGCCTCTGAGCGAGTCCATTTCTGCCTGCTGCTGGCTCAAAGGAGGGGTGGCACAGGGTGGGTTTTAGTTCTCACCCACTACATCATAGCTTCAGTAGGGACTGTGAAAACACTGGCAGAGTTTGAGAGGTTTCTCATCATCTTTCTACAACTTTTCTGAAACTCGAGACGAAGAGGGGTAAATCATGGACAGTCCATTGCTACCTGTATAACTAAGAGACAGTTTGGTAAAGCCCAAAGATCAAACACAGCAGTTGCTTCCCAACTTAGGGCCACATTGGCCAAGTGAAGCCTTGTTCACACCAATAATAGCACATGGGATTTGCAATCCCCAGGAAATACAGCGTGTGCTAGAGGAAAACAGACTTATGTACATGTAGTCTGTTTTAATTTATCCCTTTTCTGAAGAGATTAGTGGGATTGCTGAGGAACCTCTCAGTGTAGATCAGAGCGGATTTTGGGGATGCGAGGTGTGCTCCATAGATGTTTGACCATTCTTAAGTTTTACAGGTTTTTGTTATTTGCTCTGTGGATCAGGAGGACACCAGACAGTTCACTCAGGCACATAAACACTTGCAGCCTTTATAAAAACCTCTTGTTATTGTTATCAGAGTCCTTTAACCATTCCTGCTCTTCTTGTTGGACTTCCGTAAACTGGTGTATACTGGTTTGTATAAATCCCCATGAGGTAAATGTGAAAACAGTTTTGATCACAGAATCATTAAGGTTGGAAAAGACCTCTCAGATCATTGAGTCCAACCGCTAACCCAGCACCCCCATGTTCGCCACTAAATCATATCCCCAAGTGCCACATCCACACATTTTTGAAGACTTCCAGGGATTGTGACTCCACCACTTCCCTGGGGAGCCTGTTCCAATGCCTGACCATCCTGAAGGAATTTTTCCTAATATCCAAACTTCTCTTGGTGCAACCGGAGGCCATTTCCTCTTGTCCGGTCCCTTGTTCTGTGGGAGAAGAGCCCAACCCCCACTTGGCTTCAGCTTCCTTTCAGGTAGTTGTAGAGAGGAATAAGGTCTTCCCTGAGCCTCCTTTTTCTTCAGGCTAAACACCCTCAACTCCTTTGGCCACCCCTCATAAAACTTGTGCTCCCGAGCTTTCCCCAGATCTGTTGCCCTTCTTGGACTCGCTCCAGCCCTTCAGTGTCCTTGTAGTGAGGGGCCTAGAACTGGACACAGGATTTGAGGTGTGGCCTCACCAGTGCCCAGTACAGGGGGACAATCCCTGCCCTGGTCCTGCTGTCACACTATTGCTGATCCAAGCCAGGTGCCATTTGCCTCTTGCCCCCTTGGGCCCCCTTGGGTTCTTTTCCGGCTGTTTTCCCCGGCCTTCCGGGGCTTTTTTTGTTGGGCCTTTTCCGGCCCTTCGGCCCCAGCCTGGAGCTGCAGGGGGTTGTTGTGACCCAAGGGCAGGACCCACCACTGGGTCTTGTTGAACCTTATGCTGTTGGTCTGAGCCCCAGCCTGTCCAGATCCCTCTGCAGAGCCTTCCTGCCTTCCAGCAGATCAGCATTCCGACCTGACTTGGTGTGATCCACAAACTTACTGAGCACTCAATCCCCTCGTCCAAGTCATTGGTAAAGATATCAAAGAGAAATGGCTCCAACACTGAGCCCCAAGGGGCACCATGAGTGATTGGGGAAAGTGCAATCATGGAATTGCAATTCCCGTTACCTTCCTGAGATCAGCATCCTCAGGGCTGTGTCCCGCTCTCCCGTTGACTCTCTCATCAGTGGGGCCAATATAATTTCACTTCCAAAAATCAGCTTTCATGGGGACAGTGGGTTCTTACTATGATAATAGCGCATAATTATTACTTTTAGAATAATGGCAGTCTATATTCCTTGCTTCAGTCAGTGGGAATTTGTTTCTTTTGAAGTGTTTGTAGGAGTGTGATGTCTGCTGAGCTCCCCTGGTAGGAAGCCACGTGCAGTGGTGGGCTTGCAGGTGGCCACCTCCTGGCGACTTTGTGAGACAGATAAATTTATGTCAGGGTTTCAACTCCTCCTTTTCTCTCCATACTTCTAACTTCTCCATCCTGTTCCAGTCCATCTGAATGAATGCTATGACCCAAGTCCCATTCTTACTGGAATACTTCAATCCCAGGGACATATTCCAGCCCGGAGGAGAACATGCTGTCTCCACAGCTCTTGAAGTATCTGCCAGCTCTGAGTCTAGGAGGCCGAGAACAACTCTCCGTGTGTCTAAAACTTGAGTGGTTACTGAGGCATCAACAGGGTTACAGAATTTGTGCTGGATGCACAGAGAAGATCTGGGATCTGCAGTTGGGCAGTTTTCTGGAACAGTCTGTTTCTATAGACTGAATGGATTGCTGGTGGTTTATTTCATATTGAGTATTGCTTTGCTTTACTCTGCATTCGCCTCCAGTCTCCCCAGCTGAAAACCAGTAGAGGAAGGTTTGTTAATGAGTTATTGTTGAGCCAAAGAACTTGAAAATCAAGTTTAATTTTAGGAATATGTCAGTGATGTAGAAGATCTGAAAATGGTCTTTAGTAAGGCATGCTGATAAACCAGGTCCTATGGCAGCATCCTAAACCATAAAATTGTTATATAAAGACCACAGGATTTTATCTGATTTTCTCTTCTGATTTCACAGATGGGTGAGAGGAAGTTCTGAAATGTATTTTCAACTTGTTTATTAAGAAATAGTAGTAATGACAAATGGGATCTTTTTTTTTTCCTTTGATTACGTAGCTATGGGCTTTAAGTGTTCTCACTTCCTAATTGCTAAGGTAGTAAAGATGAACTGTTAATTAAAATCTCTTTCCCGGGCAGGTCTTTAAATGCTCGAATTAATTAAGTCTTTAAAAATTGACGTGATTAAAAATCTCATTTTGGTCCTTTGTGATACCTTATTCCAGTTAGTTTTCCAGTTATACAGAGAGGTCTAATGTGACCAAGACCCAAATTTCTGACATAAATTACAGAAAGCCTCCTTCTTCTCTTTCCTTTTCTTTAAAACTAAGGAAAGACTATTAAAAATTGTCCAGGTTTACTTTATGCATCAGTGAGAATAAAAGACTGAACTGCATTTCCATTTTAATTTGCAGGTCTGTTCCCCCTCCTTTGACTGCTTGTGATGAGCAGTGTGACTAATGAGCTCCACGGGACCAAAAAGAGTGGCACTTTTCCCTTTCTTCTCCTTCCCCGGGTTTTATTCCTGGGTGTGGTTTTTTTTATGTTGCTTGCCTCTGATGTTTTGCAGCTTTTCTTGGTCTGGGCTTGGACTAATTCCCAGATCTGTTCTTGCAGATTTTAACTTTGCCATGTACCCACCATCAATGATAGCAACTGGAAGTGTGGGAGCAGCCATCTGTGGCCTTCAGCTCGATGATGGGGACAGCCTCACGGACCTCCTGGCCAAGATCACAAACACAGATGTGGTGAGTGTCCCACATTCCTTTCCTCTTTTCACTTCTCGGGGCACAGTGGAGCACCAGACCATGAAACCTGTCCTGATCCTGAAAGCTCAGTGGAGCAAGGCAGAGTGATGCTTCCAAACTGACTTGCAGACATGGAGCCAGCTTTTGAATCTCTAAAGCTCCGTGGACTCCAGGGATCAATTTTTATTCACCCTTACTGGTTCAGCAGCTTGGTGGGGAGAGGCTGTTCTTCCTGCCCTGGCTGGTGGTCCAGCACTAAAGCCCCCTTGGGTACCCTGAGCGATGGGGCGAGCAGGCAGGCAGCATTCCCTGGGGGTATAAAGTAAACCAGGAGGTCTTGTGGTGGTGTTGGTCCTGTGTTTGCAGCCTTGAAAACTGCTCTTCTGGCCCTCGTTGAGGTATCATCTAAAAATAGTTGGCTTGAAGGAAGTGAATAAGTAGTCTAGTTTACCGAAAAAGGTGAGGATTTCAGTAAGTCTTTTTTTCTTACGATCAGATTTTCGATACGATCCTAATTTTCAAGTGCAGTTCTGTGGCTTCCCATGTCTTTTGATTGGAACTGGATTTGCACAGAAAAAGGGACATTTCTAATTCTGAATGCTTAGAGTGCAAATCATAGAATCATGGAATGGCCTGTGTTGGAAGGCACCTTAAATATCATCCAGTTCCGACTCCCTGCCATGGGCGGGGACACCTTCCACTATCCCAGGTTGCTCAGAGCCCCATCCAACCTGGCCCTGAACCCTTCCAGGGATGGGGCAGCCACAGCTTCTCTGGGCAACCTGTGCCAGGGCCTCTCAACCCTCACAGGTAAGAATTTCTTCCTAATATGCAATCTAAACCTACTCTCTGTCATTTTGAAGCCATTCCCCCTGGTCCTGTCACTCCAGGCCCTTGGAAAAAGTCTCTTTCCATCTTCCTTGTGGGCTCTCTTCAGGTCCTGGAAGGCCACAATTAGGTCCCCCCAAAGCTTCTCTTCTCCAGGCTGAACAATCCCAACTCTCTCACCTTTCCTCACAGCAGAGCTGCTCCATCCCTCTGATCATCTTGGTGTCCTCCTCTGGACTCACTCCAACAGGAAGGACACTGACGTTTTTGGAGCTAGTCCAGAAGAAGCCACCAAGATGATCAGAGGGATGGAGCACCTCTGCTGTGTGGAAAGGCTGCGAGAATTGGGTGTAAGGCCCTTTTGCAGCATCTTGCAGATTGGACAAACTTTTATCTCCTGTGTTGAATTTTTTTACCCAGCTTGTTTCAGTCTGAAAGCAAATACCTACTACAATAGCTCAGTAGTTCTTAAATGGTTAGAAGAAAACAAAATGGGCTTTTTTTCAATTGAAAATTTCTTTACACCTTTTAAATTTAGCAGATTTTTTTGTCAGAAATTTGCTTTTTGTCATCCTGGTGAAAATCTTTCCGACTGAGACTATGTTCCTTCAGAAAAAGACAAAAAGACACTCTTCCCAAATGACAAAGAACTCTGAATGTTTTACTGGTTTCATCTCCTTTCCAAATATCTGTTGGCACTGGGTAGAGACAAACTTTCTTCCCTTTGCTCCTGGGGTCAGCCCCCAGCAGCACAGACAATGGAGGAGAGTTTCAGTCCCCAAATCAGAGCACACTTGGGATAAAAGGAGCTTCTGGATAATTTAATTGCTAAGAAATAGAAGTCTCTGCAGAAGTTGGAGGTGCTGTCATTTTTTTTCAAGGTGTTTCCGTTGTTGTGACCTTAAATCCCTGCAGGCTTTGAAGTCTCAGTCCAACCGAAGGTGATCAAAATTTTTAACTTGGACAAAACAATGTATTTTTCATTAGCCAGCTATTTGGATTTGGGAGAAATATTTTGGTAGAAATTTCCTTCGTGACTTCTGCATTGGAAAAATGCAAAAGGGCCCAGGACTGGAAACTTTCATCCCACATGTTAACACTTGAGAGAGAAAGAAACAACTGAAAACATGGTTTCAGGGGCAGTCTTAGCAATAGGTAGTAATACCAGCCTCATGTGTAAAATGTATTGTTGGAAAAAAATGTACTGGCTAGATTGTGTAAGAGTTAGCCCAAGGCTGTGTTAATAAAGAGTAAAGACTATTGTAATATATTTTACACTAGGACTTAATTAAAGTTGAATGAACAGATTCAGTTCTCTCACTTCCTAATTTCTGATGCCTGAGAGCTGTTCTTGCAGTGACACAATTAATTCCTTGTCACTGTGTGAATGATTTTGTTTTCAATGGGGAGGTTAGGGAAGAGGGGGAAGTGAGAGTTCCTGGGCTTCAGGAGCATCACATGGTAGAAAAGCAGGGGAACTCACAGAAATTACAGTTCTACAGAGCAAAAACTTCTTGCCCCCCTGTGCCTCGTGGCACAGGAACCATCAGGAGGCTGGGGGAGGGTCCTTCCCAAGCCAGATGGTGCTGGGGCCTTCTGATCCTTTTTGGCTTTGGAGTGTGTGATTGCTTAGCATGGGAACAGATGATAGGACTTTCCTATTGGCTTTTCAAAAGATGTCACTGTCCGAGGTGAAGCATGAAATTTTTCATAGAATCATGATTCTATGATTCTATGAAAAATTTCAGCTTCAAAGCTCCAAGCATATGAAAAGAGAGAGTGATAATGAAACCCTGATGCAGCTTAACTGCAGTGAGCTCTTCTGAACTTTGACTGGTTTATAATGATAATTTAAGGGTGCAGTCTATTTGCTGGGAAACAGCAGCATAAACCAGGAGGTGAAATCAATGGAGTTACTCTAGATTGTAATTACACTAGAGTTTGATGTTTAGTGCTAAAATGAATGTTTTTGATGTATATTTCATCAAGAATTAGACCAAAAAATATGTTATTGATAAACAACATGTAATTTAGAGCCCAGCTGTTGGGTAAGCAAGCAACCAACACGTTGGTTGTTTGAGACACATTGGTGTTGGATACCTTGTAGGAATCCAAAGCAGCGCTCCAGACTTTAGACAGGATTGCACAAAGCATCCTGTCAGTGTCATTCTAAAGATAACAGTTATTTCTGATAAATCGGTGCCCTGGGCTGTTTGGCGAAGGGTAAATCACAGCCTGGAGAAACAGTGACAACAGGGCCATGCAAACCTTGGTTTCATTACTCCTTCCCCCTACCAAAATAAACACCAGGGAGCTGCTCTTGGAGGACCTGAGAAGCTCAGTAGCCTTAGGGGTAGTGAAAGTAGCTCTGCATGGTGTATTTGAGTTGCCTTTTGTGGTTGTTATTGTCCCAAAGAATCATTGAGAGCTACTCCCACATAACTTAGGGAGGTGATTTGCCCCCTCTACTCTGCCCCCATGAGACCCTACCCGGACACCTGTAGGTTGTCCTCAACATAAGGACATGGAACTGTTGGAGCAAGTCCAGAGGAGGCCATGAAGTTGATAAGGGGATTGGAGCACCTCCCCTATGAAGCCAGGCTGAGAAAGTTGGGGATGTTCAGCCTGGAGAAGAGAAGGTTGTGTGGAGGCCTCACAGCACCTTCCAGTATCTGAAGGGGCCTCAAGGGAAGCTGGAGAGGGACTTTACCTTAGGAATTGTAGTGACAGGACAAGGGGGAATGGTTTCAGACTGAAAGAGGGGAAATTTAGTTTAGCTGTATGGAAGAAATTCTTCCATGTGGGGATGGTGAGGGCCTGGCACAGATTACCCAGAGAAGCTGTGGCTGCCCCATCCCTGGAAGTGTCCAAGGCCAGGATGGATGGGGCTCTGAGTGACCTAGGATAGTGGAAGGTTTCCCTGCCCACGGCAGAGAGTTGGAACTGGGTGATCTTTAAGGTCCCTCCCAATCCAAACCATTCTGTGATTATGTGATTCTGACTTCACACAGCTCTGCAGGATGGGGATTGCACGCTCCATTCTGTTCTCCTGCCAGGGGGTGGGAACATTCCCTTTGTTGTTGCTTGCAGAGGAGAGGCTGGTGGGCAAAGAGTTAAGAGACCTACTCACAGGAAACCGTGGAGCTCCCTGTGCATCTCTTGGTGGGTCATTGCAATGGAAAAACAAACAACTCAGGAATTTCCACAGCATCCCAGACCAGCACTCCAGTGGGAGCAGTATCCTGTCCCTGGTGGAGCTCCATGCTTCGGAGGAGGATACCAGCATCCCTGCTGAGCACAAGTACGAGATGCGAGGAAGGATAGCTGAGTGGGCAGGGCACATTTTAAGGCCTTGCAGTCAGTATTCTGCTTTGCCACAGACCTGCGCTGGGTAAATCCATCCTTTCACTTCCTGGATGAGCAGCCATCTGTCAGTTCAGTGTGTCAGCTTGCTAGCCTTGGGTCTGGGAGCTGTCTCCCTGGGCATGCCTGGGAGTGTTCCTATAAATCATGTCCAGGGCAGGTGTGCCCTGGCCTGGTTTCTGCTTGCAGGGAATTTGGTCTGGGCCCCCAGATCTCCTCCCAGAGGAGAAATACAATAAGGTTTCTGAGGAGCTGGAGAAACCACTGCAGAGGTAGGTAGATGAAAATCTTCACCCTGGACCAGAATTTTGTAGGCTTAAGTCAGTGAGAACAAGGCACACAACTAAGTTTTAGACCTCCAAAGGCCCCTTCAGTCTCTTTTCTATGAGGCCAAGTAGAAATGTTGAAACTGTTATATCATATTAAAAATTTTTTCAGGGTTACATCACTGACAAAAGCCAACAAGGTTACATCCCAAATGAAGCTGATAGTATCTGTTTAATAAGCTTGTAGCACCATGGTCACCAGAAGGGCTAGTTGGGTCCACTGTGTGTGATGAAGGGGTTGTATGTGCACAAGAGGAGCATCTTCTCTGAGCCCGGCTCTCAAGGTCGCATCCAGATGGCACAAGGAGTTGTCCTTCCCCAGCTTCAGCACCTGGGAAGAGGTTTTCAGGCAGAGACAACGTGTAGGCCTGTAGGTGGGCACAATTCCTTTTTAAAAGTCTGTTTCCAGATGGAAACTGGTGTGTATTGAGTTGTTTGGAAAATCCAAAGCATATTTAAAGGCCTGAGGTAGAAAGAAAATAAGGAATCAGGATTTTCTTTAGGTCCTGTCGAACAAGCTGGCTGTGAGCCATTGAATATGTGGAGTGGGGCTGTTTTGAAGACTGGACCCACAATAAACAGCATTTAAAATGTCTCCACTTCTGTGTGCCACAGACATATGTCTGTGCTGGGATTTTTTTTGTCCCCAGTCCCTTCCTAAAGATCCCTGCAAATTTCTACCCAGAAACGAAATTCAGAACCCCCATGCTCAAGAATTCAGTTTCTGTTGAGCTGCAGTGTAAAATCATGGAAATCTATCTTGAATGGGTCGCAATTGAACATTGTCCCTACAGCACATACACCATTTATCCCTTCCTTTGTAGTGTTCAGGGCCTGTGGTTTTGGAACCAAGAAACAGGACTCGCTGTATCTTATCCTGCCTTATTTGTTGCAGACCGCATTTTGTATGCAAGGAAACAACAGGCAAAATAGCCTCTAAAAGAAAGGAAGAATGAGATAGTTTCCTAAGTTGTCTTTGCCTGAGTTGGCAGCTGCTCCATTTCATTCAGCTTTTTGTTCCCTAGTGAGTGCTGTGCGTGTGTAGCAACAATGGGGTGATGCAGTTACACCGCGGGCTCATGGCGGAGTTCCGTCAGATCCATTCATAAATACGGCACTCCGAGGAAGCCAGGCCCCCTGAGGAACCCTGAGGAACCGGCTCCACAGCCAGGGAAGCTCACAGGCCATGGATGGCCCTCGACCTCTGGCGGGGAATCCTCACTCAGCTCTGTGTGACACAGCCAGGTTGTCACAGCTTTTTTAAAACCCCCTTTCTCAATAAACCCTCAGGGCGTTTGTTACAGCAGGGTAAAATTCCCAGCTTTTCACAGCTGCAAAGTATTACCTGTTTGACAGAGCTTGAAATCCCAAGTCACACTGAGCAGGGAGTACCATTCCAGGTACTCTGCCCCTGGATCACCCTGCTGGTGTTTTGGCTTTACTCTCACTTTTTCCCTGTCCTAAAAACATTGTTCTCTCCTACTGCAATGAGAAATAACCCAGAGGAGCAACAGGAAACCAACAAACTGACTGTTGAAGCAAACAGTGAAACCGAATCTAGAAAGAACACTGGTGAAAGTGCTGGAAAGGCCTAAAGATTGCAGAGAAAAATGTCCCATCTTTCATATGCTTAATGCTAGTCACCTTATTTATTGCATCATTGCAGTAATGTAGCAATAGTAAGTGGAGAAATTCTGGCATAGATGAGATTTTTTTGGGGGTTGTTTTGTTCTTAAGATGAGATGTCCTTGTTAGTCCCCATGAAATGCCCTTTGAAACAGAACATTGCTTTTCTGTACTTGCAGGTGGAAAAAGAGACATAGACACTTATCTGTGATTGATGCTCTTTGTTACAGTAGCGAAACCACACATTTAGGAGGGAAAATAATTTTGTTTTTAAACTGCATCTGTGAGCTGTGAGATCACTGTGATACAGTAAATATAGTAAATGGATATGATATTCCTACAGCAGCTTTCCAGGCTCTCGCTCTGGAGAATGCTGGCGAGCTCAAGGACCAGCACTCGGCATATGAAGGCCCCACTTTGGGAAGGAATCCCTGTTTATGTCAACAATGAAGCATGTGCTCTGGAGAGGTTTGAACTGGGGCTTAAATGGGAACCAGTGGAGAAATCCAGCCCTCCTTTTGTAGTCAGGAGTACAGATGAAGCGTTCCATGTTGGAATTTATGTAAACCCCAACTCTTTAATGCATGTATGATTGCTGCTTTCTTAGATTATCCAAGCAATGCATACATGACCTGTGAACCATATTGTCACTTCAGATATATCCAGCATCCTTCCCATTTATCATACCAGGTAAAAAAAAGTCTTTTCCTGATTTCCCTTTTGCAATTAGTTTTAAGCAAGAGGAAGAGATCGGGGTGTTAATTTGTGAATTAATTAATGTATATGTGGAAGACCAACCACCCTTTAACACAAAAATGCCGGAAGGTGTTTTAAGCATTCCCAGCTTTGGGGCTTGGAGCACTCAGCCAAGCACCTAGGGTTTGGATCTAGGCTCCTAAATCCAGCCGGGAAATGCAGGGGCATCAAAAAGTGTCCAGTAGAGGACAGTATTTTGCACTGTTTGCATACATATATTTTGTATGTATATATTGCTTGTATGTATATATGTTATATATAACAACGGCCCTACTGTTACTCTTCAGCAACTGATTGTAAAGGAGAGTAGGGTTGCATTTGGCTTTTGGAAGGCCTTGAGAAATGATCCACTCAGGCAGCAAGTGGGATTGTCGTCAGCCTGGTTTTTAACTGGCTCAGGCTTTGGCCTTATTTATTCTGTGGTTCCTGATGCACAACCCCTCACCACATAGGTAAGATCTTGTCAAGGGCTAAACAATATTTAAATTTAGCAGAATATTTTAACCATGTTAAGCAGTACTTTTGCAGTCTTTGTTTTCTTCCTTAAATGCTACCATAATGTATTTTCTCTGGATTCCCAAATGAGTGCCATCTTGGGTGGGCAAAGGCTGCATTGCTGCAAGGTTCAGACCAGTTTCCATGTACCCAGATGTTTCCCTAAATCTAGTTTCTAATAAGCAGACAAAGATTAAGGTGCTTTCTGGGGTAAGCTTTTTTATTTCTTCTCTCAGGCAAGACCCAAACTGAGGTGCTAAAGGGGAATCTAAAAATTGCAATACAAAAAGCACTGTGTCCTGAGGCACTGTGGAACAGACCAGAGCTGAGTTCATTCCTTCTATAAGGCATGTCTTCCTGCTGGCCAGAGTCAGGGAGCACCTAATGGGATCCTGGGGTGCATTGGAAAGAGCATTCCTAGCAGGTCGAGAGGGGTGATCCTGCCCCTCTCCCTCTACTCAGCCCTGTGAGGCACATCTGGAGTGCTGTGTCCAGTCCTGGGCTCCTCAGGACAGAAGGGACATGGAGATCCTGGAGCGGGTCCAGCAGAGGCTGCAGAGATGATTCAGGGACTGGAGCATTTCCCTGAGGAGGAAAGGCTGAGGGAGCTGGGGCTGTTCAGCCTCCAGAGGAGACACTGAGAGGGGACCTCATCCATGTGTGTCAGTGTGTGCAGGGAGGGGGCAGAGGATGGACCAGGCTCTGCTTGGGGGTGCCCAGCAATGGCACAAGAGGCCACGGGCAGGAACTGATGCCCAGGAAGTTCCAGCTGGACATGAGGAAGAACTTCTTTGCTGTGCAGTGACCGAGCACTGAACAGTTTGCCCAGGGAGGGTGTGGAGTCTCCCTCACTGGGGATATTCCAGAGCTGTCTGGACACAATCCTGTGCCGTGTGCTCTGGGATGACCCTGCTGGAGCAGGGAGGTGGGAGTAGGTGTAGTAAATACACAACTGCAGTCCCTGTATGCTCATGGAAGCTCTGGACAGATTCAGAAGGAAGAAGGAGGTAGAAGAGGTGTGACTGAAATGGTTTACCTTCTTGTAACCATCTTGTGGATAGCCCTCCACTCTTGGCATTTGAGAGGAGTGATCTTCTTTGTGGAGAAGGACCCTGCTGCTCAGGTGGGGTGGGATCTGATGCAGGGAGCACCAACATCCAAAGGGGACCATTTGGGTGGGGGGCCAAGGAAGACTTGAAACCAGCTGGATAAAGTCTATGGCAGAAACCCAAGCCAAGTTCCTAAACCAACTGTAAAATGCCTCTTCAATATCCTCCCCTTTATTTTTCCTTTTTTTTTTTTCATTTTAATTTATCAGTCCAGCCATGATTTTGCAAGATGGAGAGGATGTGGGTCACAGGCTGCTCCTGAAGCTTGGAGCCATCGTGACTGAAAATCCCAGTAATTGCCAGTGCAAAGCAAGAGCCTGTTAGTTAACTCAGAGTGGCTTTCCCTCATAGCTTGCCAGTGAACTGTAAATTCCAGTTTAAAACTGAAAGCTAGGGGCCAGTAAAGGACTTACAGAGGTGTAGAAAAGTTCAGGAAAACTAATTTCGTAGAATATGCTGCAGGATCTTTCCTAGTGGTTGTGCTTTCTTTCATGATTGTCATGAATGGAGATTGAAATCTTCAATTCTTATTGACTTGAATAAGTAGATCATGCCATAGAGCTGCTGATTCCTCCTTCCAGTTGTTTTCACTGCCAGCATTTCCATCACAGCCATGAAGCTATCTCTCATCAGACACAGAAAAGCTTTTCTTTTCCTTCAAATACATTTCAAGTGTGCTAGTAAAATCACCTAGGGATGAAAGAGTTTCAGAAAATAAAAAAAAAAAAAAAACAAACACCCCAAAAGTTAATTGCGTTTTTAGTTCTGTACATGCTGAAGTAAAAATAAAACTATGGAATGGAAAGTACCAGAACTATTTTAATCATTAAAACTACTAGACCATATAGAAGAATGGGGAAGTTAATCCATGTGACACACACTTAAAGTTTTTTATAAAAAACAACAAAGGCAACCCTGCAGTATTCTGAAGGAATGGCCCAGTCCCTTTATTGGAAAATCTGGGGCCACTGCTGCAGTGCATTACAGTGTTCTTTCAAGGAAGATTTGCTGAAAACAATGCAATTCATGTTTTATTTCTTTGATACATTTGTAAAGCTTTAATTTTCTCTTGTCAGGGCAATCTAGAGCAAAATGAAAGCCCACTAGTAAAATATGTACACATACAGCAGATCCCCATGAAACTAGGAAGGGTTAAAAAAACCTGTGTCATGGGAATGCCAGGTTGTTTGTCCTGATGGTTTTTTTGTATTTTGTATGTCACTGAACTTTGAATTGACAGAAAGTTCCAGTGGTGCCCCCATTCATAAAATAAAGCCACTTGCCTTATCACACTATGACAACTGGGCTGGTAATATACTGTAAATTAGGGTTTTTTTTTCCTTTCACCTGTGAGATTAACATCCAAGGAGCTTTAGTATGCAAATGGAAACACTTTTTTGGGAAGCTATTTCATGCTGAATGCAGTGTGCTGGTCATTTTACCATAAGTTTCTTTGTTTTAAAGAGTTCAGTGGTACATTATTTTAAGTTCAAAACAAAAGTATAGACCAGAGAAATAATACACAGTGGCCTGTGGATTCCCATATGAAATAAAATCCATGTGGCAATTCCAGTCGAGGCCCCTTAATTGATTTTATGTACAAAATGAAGACATAAGAAATGACCTGATTTCTCCATAGGGCTACCTAGAGATTTTAGCATCTTCATACATTAAATGAATCATCATGTTGCCCATCAGAAGTTTGTTTAGTGATGGTGTAAATGGTCATATCTAAGGGTGTTTAGGAACTGACAAAGCGGACTCCAAATGCTCAAGCTTTATGTTCCTCCTGTCACCACCCTTCCTTCCCCAGGCCTGGCTGCAAGGAAATTGCCTCATTAAGCTTTTCAGTCTGAAGCTGCTTTAAAAAAACCTGGCTTGTTTTCAGGAGGACAAAATATTTTGAAATTGTGCACCACTGTGCTTTAAAAGAAAGGATTCTTATAACAAAAAAAAAAAAAAAGTGCATTAGGAGTGTAGTCTGTTATAAGAGTCTCCAAACGGGTGCCCCCACACTGAAAAATGTCTTGACCCATGAAGTAACTTTTTGCCATTGCCCTCTTACAGGTTACTATGGACTTAAAACCTGCCCATGCTAATAACAGAGGATTTTTTTTTTAGCTGAGTTTCTGGTAGCTTTTGCCAGTTTCAGGACAAGGAGGGGACAGGAGCCAAGAAAAATGGGTGTTCACAAGCTAATTGCACCCATCACAAGCATCAGTGTAAACAGCAGAAGAGATCCTCCTCCCTTGGCACGTTTCCCCAGACAAATCCCACCTCCATACATGAATATGTCGAACATCTCCAAAATAACCTGATATTGCATTGGGAAAGTGGGGGGTGTTGGTCAGAGCCCATCTCCCCAGCGATGCTGTGGCATCCCACAGAGGATTCCCAAGCACCTGTGGAACCCTGTGGAGCTCAGTGCCCGGCTCTGCTCTTCAGCTCCTCTGCCTGAAAGTGGGAATGGTGATGCTGAGTCTCACTGCCCCTGCCAGGGCTGTGCTGTAAAAATCCTCCTTCCAAAACCTGTGTTTCTCTGCTCTCTGAAGTTTTTGGGAGAGTCCCAGCTCTCAGGCAGACTGAGACTGCAGGAAGATTTTGCAGTGTTAGAACCTTTTCCAGTGTTGTAGAAGGACTGCTTTTAGAAAATGCCATTTATCACAGCACCACGTGGCAACCTACACAGTGTCATATTGATACTCCCAGCCCACCGCATGTAATTGTGTTTATACAGTCACAGCTTGGGTTTTATTTTTCAATTTCTGCTATAATTGTTTGTCAATGTTTTCTCACGCCTTTTTTTTTTTTTTTTTACACCATATTATTTGGTCTTCCAGCGTGTTATCAAGAATATGGAACATCCCGTAAATATTTTAATAGTCATCTTCTTAATGCTGTGTCAAGTTTAAGGGTGGTGAATCCTTCTCAATTATTTCTGTATTTATGCCTCATGTTTATTGTCGGACTCCTGATGCACAAGGTTCCCACATTTGTGTATCTTGCTGTTTCTCTGAGTGTTATGTAGTATAGTTTGAAATACAGTGGCCTTTGAGGCTTGGCTGTGTGTTTTTGACTTACATATTTTTCTAGTATCTAGTCTTTGCTTTATTGTCTTCTATGAATTATTGCCAATAACTATTCCTAGGGCTGTTAAAATAGTCCTGCTCTCAGAGTGAAGAGCACACCCTACATTTCCTCCTCCTTTGCTGCTGAAATCACTTTTCTTCTCTAGAATGTGCTCAGAGAACAAATTCTATCAGCAACAGTGCGGCCAGCAGGACCAGGGCAGGGATTGCCCTTCTGTACTGGGCACTGGAGGAGCCAGTACCAGTGTGTCCAGAGAAGGGCAACAGAGCTGAGGAAGGGTTTGGAGAGTAAGTCTTATGAGGAGCATCTGAGGGAGCTGGGAGTGTTTAACCTGCAGAAAAGGACGCTCAGGGGAGACCTTCTCACTCTCTACAACTCCATGAAAGGAAGTTGTAGCCAGGTGGGGGTCAGGCTCTGCTCCCTCTCAAATAACTTAACCCTGCATAGGAAAATGAAAAAAAAATCATATACCCTTCATTTCCTTGCTTTTTTTCCTGCTCAAGAAGAACCACACAAATCATAGAATCATAGAATGGCCTGGGTTGGAAGGGATCTTGAAGGTCACCCAGTTCCAACCCCCTGCCATAGGCAGGGACACCTTCCACTATCCCTGGTTGCTCAGAGCCCATCCCAGTCTGGCCTTGAACACTTCCAGCGATGGACATCTGCAGCTTCTCCGGGCAACCTGTTGAGCAAGGACCAGTAAAATATTAAGATTTAGAGTCTAATAAATATGGCATTAGCACTGTTTAACCCAAGCAGTTTGTACACAGAGATTGCCCGTGAGAATTCAAGGTCATTTTGCGTCAGAGCAGACGCTCCTTGGGGAACACCAGATTGATGCTCTTCTGACTAGTGCCCAGTAAGGAAAAAAACCCTGTAAAGTAAAAAACCCTACCTTGTCTCCACTAACACATCAATTTGCTTTCTGTCTAGGACTGCCTTAAAGCTTGTCAGGAACAGATCGAAGCGGTGCTAGTAAACAGCCTTCGGCAAGTCCGGCAGCAGCAGCAGCAAAGCAATCCTTCCAAGACGGTGGATGAACTGGACCAGGCCAGCACTCCCACAGATGTGAGGGATATCAACCTGTGAGGACATCACCACACAAAGTCACGCTTGCTCCTCCCAGCCCAGTTTATTTTTGTTATTATTTTTAGAGTGAATTTTTTTTTTTTTAAATCTGCTCCCACATAGAGCATATTTAAACCTCTTTTAGGCAAAAAAAAAACAGAAACAAAGAAACAACAACAAAAAAAAAAGACAAAACAAAAACTGAATAATGAAAAAAAAGCATTTGGTGCCTGTGATGTTCTACAGAAGGGAATCCCACAATATATTTGGTAATTGCTATTTGATTATGTATCAGTGATATTAAATGCTTATAAAAGCATACAAAGTAGCTAGATCAATGTAAGCCTGCATTTGTGGGGAGAAAGTAGAGTATACTTGTCTGTGTATTATGACCTAGTGCATACACCCCTTTTTTAGATTTAAGAAAGGAATCGTGTGTGCGATTTTATGGCTTGACTAGATTGCAAAGCAATAGAATAAGGGGTTTAGGGCAAAGTGGGAAAAGATCCCCAAAGCAATTGAACCATTTTGAATGCAGAAGAGATTTGCTGATCTGTCACCTCTGTTATTAGTCAGAAGTGTTTGTTGGATCTCTGTATGTTAGTTTTGTTTACTCTTGCTGTCTGTGGTAGCTGCTACCTAAGAAAGAAGATGCTTTATTTTACCAGCCAGAAGAGCAGGTGTTTTTTGGTTTTTATTTTTAGTTGATTTATTTTTCTTTTTTCTTTTTTTCTCGACTTCCCCTCTCCCTTCTTGACTTTTTTCTACTTCTCCTTCAGAAATGGTTCATTCTAAACACAGCAGCGTCTTTGGCATAAGGGCAATTCTGTTTACCCAGCTGTGGGCCAAGCCAAAGTTATCGAGTGTCGATGTTCAGTCGGGGAAATGCATGAATTAATCCCAAGTGGTTGGCTCTAATTAGACCACCTCCAGCCTTTGGATTGCAAGATGTGGTGGATCATCTATGAAAAGCATTATATTCCTTTCCAGTGCTAATGCTTCACATCAATGTTAACTTCTGGCAGCTTCTTAGCTTGGCCATCAAGACATTTAAATGATGCTCTGTCCATCTTCCTTTTTGACATAAACCTCACTGTGTTAAAGAAGATGAGATTTGGTTTGATCCCTCGTCTACCTTCCCATCTTCCCCCACCACCCCCGCACACTTTTTCAGCATTTCATTAACTTTATTGATCCACAGTGAGCATTTTTTGTAAACCATTTCATTCGAAAAGCACTTTGAAAATTGTTCCTAAGGGATTAAATGAGATGGTTTATGACAATTTTGCCGAGGAGGAAAAAAAAAAAAACAGAAAAAAAAAAGAAAAAAAAGGAAAAAAAAAGAGAAAGAAGACACAAAAACAAGGCCTATAGCTTTTTATAGTCAATATTTTCCAGTATTTGGTGTACTTGGTTAGTTGAGGTGTTGCTGGAAATACCAATACCCACTTCAGATGACATTCCTGTCATGACATTCCGGAAAAATGCCTGACCATCTGTATTGTTCAGTGTCACAGAAGGATCTTAATAACCACCTTCATGCTCATCTGTGGACAAGGCAAGAACATTCCTGGTGCAACAGACATGATGGGAAACATCGAGGTGTGTGACTTGGAGTTTTATTACAAAGGTGTATTCAGTGTACTTGAATTTATTTTCCTGCTCCACCTGTAACAAAGAGGCATTTAGATGGCAAAAGGAGTTGGAGCAACTTGTTTTTTTTTTTTTTTTGCACAAATGTATTAACAGTTTGCAGATATCCAATATGAAGCTGTTGGTTTGAAATGTTAATGTTTGCATTTTTAAGAAAAAAATCCAGAAAGAACATGCTACTTCGAAGAAAATTATATGTATGGACTTAGCCATATTTGGCTAGATGAGGGTAGAAAAATGGAGTAAGATTCTAAGGTTTTGTTGGGATTTTTTTGGTTTTGGGGGGTTTTTTGGTTTTGTTTTTTTTTTTTTGCGCTGCTAAGAAGCTATGATTTGTTTCATTCTTATTCACATTAACAGTACTTAGCTGTATTGTTTCACTGAGTGTGCTGCTATTTTATAAACATTTTTATAATATATTATTTTACTGCTTAAATTTCAAATCCTGAAGTAGATGGTTAAGTGGAGATATGATGAGTTCTTTTGATTTACTGGAAATGCCCTGTACAGTCGTTTTTTTTTTTCCTAATAGCGTGTTCATGATTATTTTTTTTTATTTTATTTTTTCCTTCTTTCTTTTTTTTTTTTCTTTTCCCTTTCCTTCCTTATCACATCCTGCAAAGATGGTATACTTACCTCAGGTTTGCTGGACAAAACAAATGGTTCCCATTTTCACAATACCTCACACAGTGACAGTTCGGTTTCGCCCCGGGGCCCGCGCTCTGTCCGCACTGGAGAGGGGTTGCAAGCAGCCAAGGCGGGGCACTGGCTCCTTTTTTATCTTTGGTATTCTTGTCATAGTGGAAAAAATGCATTGACTCTCCACTGGCTGGTCCATCTTTCCCAAAGTCGCTGGTGGGCACAGCCTTGTCCTCACCTCCCGCCTTGATGTTCCGCGCTGGGAGCGCCTGGAGTTCAGCGACAGTGTCTCTCCTGGAGGAAAAAAATAGTTAATGTTGTTGAAGCCAGACTCCACGCAGCTTGTATGTGACAGATCACACCATTCCCAGACAGCAAATGTGGTTGCATGTGCCAGAGGGTCCCAGATGGTGGGATGGCCTCTCTGTCATGGCATGAGCGCTGGCACCATGTTCATCATGTTTGTGTGGTTTGCTCCCCTCTGTGCTGGAGGTCAAGTGTTGGCAGCACTAGTATTTAGGGTGCCTGCCCCTGCTCTTCGTCTCCTGCATGCCCTGGTCCCGTGGGATCACAGGGGTGATCCCTGCAGGATCACACCCCAAGAAAGGGGCTGAGGGCCACCGCCGAGGTCAGATCCGGTTGTGCTGGAAGGACCAGCACCGTTCAGCATTCCCAGTCCCTGACAGGGACCTGGAAGGCCTGTGCTGGCCCCAGTCCCTCACAGGGACCACCTGGTTACTGTATGTTTAAAGTCTGGAAAACCTAGAACTTGAGTAGCTTCAGAGTTTTCAGAGTAGCTTCCAAAATAAAATTACTGTCTAGTGCTCTCTTCTAACAGATGTTAAAGGGAGTGCCCTGTTATTGCAAATGAGGTGTGAGCATCCCCTTCCCCCTGAATTGCAGAAATCCTAAACCTTCCAATGGATTGATTAAAAAAAAATAAGGTGGTGCTGATTATGCCTTCCCAGGTGCCAAAGGATTGGCAGAATTGCTAAAAGCATTTCTCTCTCAGCTTCCTATTGATGGTACTTTGTGATGATTTTCCCCTCCCTCCCGTTCCTGTAGTGTAGGAGCACCTCATAGTGTATTTATTTGTATTTCCAACATGCTTGTGAAAGAGAAAAATGATTAATCCCATGTCAGTGTCGATGATTTGTGCTTGAGTCATCGATGGCTCTTCATTACTCAGCAAGCCACCTGGCCACTGGATTTTTTCCACTATGTTTATTACCATGTTCTCATGTACCTCAGAAATCAGTCTCGGTTGCACAGTTTCTGTTCTCAAACTTCTTTGGGTTTTTTTTTTTTTGGTTTTGTTTTTTTTTGGTTTTTTTTTTTGGCTTTATTGAGTGTGATGCCATATCAAGTCAATGTTATTCTCTCACAAATGTGCTCTTTAAGAGGTGTGGATGTTTATGTGGTCAGGGGATGCTAGAAAGTGTGGTAGTAGACATCAGGGTAAACAAAAAGTATTTAGAAAGTACACAAGGTTGTTTTCAATGGATAAGACTGATACGGTGTAGTCTTGATTACCTTTTAAAAGGTCTTTGTTCAGTGTTGTCATTTTTATTAATAACCTGTTGTTTTGACTAGTTTAAAGATGGTTCTAAGACAAGTGTTTTGGCGGGATTAGGTATGCTGTATGGACAATAAACTCACCTTGACCTACATTTGCCTGCCTTGCTTTTATTCCTTCCCTGAATTTGGCTGCATTCCTCACTTTATGATGGTGTTTTCCTGGGTGTGATTGTGATGGTGCAAAGAGTGTGGTTATAAAGCCTCTGATCTGGATTGGTGGTGTCAGCAGGCATACAGAATGTGCACTGTTGAGTGTCACAATAACAGAACAAGCTTTCCTGCCTACTGGATAGGCAAATCCTGGCATGTTTCTTCTGTGAAACAATCCGGTGAGATGTAAGGAGAACAAAGCCCTAAAAGGTAAGTTACAGGATCAAAACATTTTGTCGGAATTAACCGGAGCTGGTGAAAAGTCGTTGTAAGGACATGGGAGTGCCTGTTTTTGCAACCTACTGAAATATGATTTAAATCCCCACTCAGTTATTTGTTGCATTGGAATGCTACTGCGAAAATTAGGTGGTTTTTGTTTCTGTAATATTCAGGCAAACAGAGTAAAAGGAGTGGGATTTATGGTGAAGGCAGAGCCTCCATGTGCTAAGCCTGTGGCCAGAGGTGGGATGCTCAACCTCTCCGTCTTCCACATCTGCTTGTGGATGTTTGCTGTGAAGTGACCAGCCTGTGTGATGTGCTTGGCCTGACCTCAGCATCCCTCCTCCACTGCCATCCAGTAGGAGTTCTCTCCTGAGTTTGAGAGAGCAAAGAAGCACTGAAGAATGAAGAAGAGGCATTTGGGCAGACATGCTGGGGAAACACCATCATCAAGTGAATAATACTGCCAATACTAGATAAATGAAAGAAAAAAAACAAACTCCAAGATATAATGAACAGGGAGAAGAAAAAAAAAAAGGAAAAAAAAATCTTGCTGAAATAAACATATGAGCAAAAATAAACAGATATGAACAAATAGAAAAAATGATGGAAATATTAATTTAATATGAATATGAATTAAATATGAAATATGAATTAAATTAATAGGAATGAATAAGAAAATAATAGGAAACATGAATTAAATCAGGAGGCTGTGAATCAGGACATACAGATCTTTTTAAAAATAATCACATGACTTTGGGACCTGTGGCTTTAGGTAAAGTCTCTGAAGACTTCCCTGCAAAGTGGCCTGTGAGCCTCATATTTCCCAGGTTGTGTGCACCAAAGGTAGAGATTCTAAAACATAACGAGTCCTCTGTTCCTCTGGCCACCATTTGACAATATGACCAACAATTTCTGGCATTTTGTAGGCACAACTTGGATCCTTTGAAGAACTGGAACTTGTGAGGGTTCTTACACTTTCCTTTCGTGGTCTAAGGCTCAAAGGGGTGTTCTCCAGCCTAATTTTGGGGTTTAGGGGATTAATTCCTTTCCTGATACAGTGTCACCAGCCCTGGAACTGCACGGATGTGCTCTGTATCTTCATGTTTTGAGAGGTTTGACTAAATCTAGATTTAGAAGGAAGGAGATGTTCTGTTGTCATTAAGTGAATATATATTTTCAGAATTGGGGCACAGAAGCTAAAATTGAAATTAATTGGATAACAGCCTGTCCTTTCCTTTGAACAAAGCTGGCTGGATGCTGAGAAGCCACAGAATAGGGTTAAGTTTCACTGCTGTGTGGCCTGTGAAACTATTTTGTGTTGTCATCTCCTTACCATCTGCAAACAATCTCTGCCCATCACGATCCTATACTTTGTATAAGTACAGCCTGAGGATTTTAAGAAGGGACGACACAGAAAAATCATGCTTAAAACAACTGGATGGGCACAGGCTGGACTGACTCCTGTGTTTAAGGAAATTTCTGAGGCAAAGGAAAGAAAGCTTTAGCACCAAGATTCCAGTAAAAAAAACCCAAACACATAATGGCTTGGTGTTTCCAATCTCAGAATACGAGTTAGGTTATTTTTTATTTTACATTTCCCAAAATTTTTCTGTGGGGACAAGAAATGCAGGGAATTTTCCTTTGTGTTTCAATGAACTTATCCTGAATGCTTGTTCCAGGAGTCTTCAAAGTCTTCTATTGCAATTGCTGTGTGTTTTTTAATTTGTCCAGTAACTATGTAGTCGCTCTTTATTCCATGCTGCCCTAAAAGCAAAGTTCCCATCAAATCTCATGCAACCAGCACAAGCAGAATGAAATTCTTTCCCTGCTGGAAGACAGTGGGAGCTCTTCAATAGATTAGTAATTTTCCCACCAACTCCACCTTGTTCATGCCTCATACTGTAAATTATTAGTCACCTCAGTAAATGTAATGTTGATGGAAAGGCAGTTAGAAAAGGTCTATTTTAACTTTTCATGGGGAAGAAAAAGCCCAGAAAACCACATGGCTTTGTAGCTCTATTGCTGATACACTCTCTCACCTTTCTGCATCCCCTTGCAGGTATAAAGACAGAGTAGTTGCATTCAGGTATTAGAGAATTGTGGTAGAGGCTTCTCTGTGCTGTCAGCAAATCAAAGCTGGAAGGGCAGGGAAAGAGGCTATGCTCTGCTTCTTCACCCCCACAGCTTGCTGAATCTTTCCTCCCAGTTAAGGGAAAGTTTATTTTCAAAGCTCTTTGGGGATCCCTTTAGATCTGTGGAGAAAGCTAAGTGTACCACATTTACTTTGTACCTACTTGAAATATTAAAAGCAAACCAAACACTCTTTTGCTTTTCTAAGTGTAATGATGATATCTCTTACGATGAAAGGCTGAGGGAGCTGGGGCTGTTCAGCCTCAAGAAGAGACACTGAGAGGGGACCTCATCCATGTGTGTCAGTGTCTGCAGGGAGGGGGCAGAGGATGGACCAGGTTCTGCTCGGGGGTGCCCAGCAATGGCACGAGAGGCCACAGGCAGGAACTGATGCCCAGGAAGTTCCAGCTGGACATGAGGAAGAACTTCTTTGCTGTGCAGTGACTGAGCACTGAACAGATTGCCCAGAGAGGGTGTGGAGTCTCCCTCCCTGGAGATATTCCAGAGCTGTCTGGAATCCTGTACCATGTGTGTTGGGATGACCCTGCTGGAGCAGGGAGGTGGGACCAGATGCCCCACTGTGGTCCCTTCCAACATTACTCTGTGATTCTGAGATTGTGATTCTATTTAAAATGGTTCTCAAAGGTGATTTGCATTCCAGCTGTGTGCAGCCTCGGGGGAACAGGTACCACAATATTTTGACTCCAAAAAGTGTGTGTGGCAGCTGATGTTACTCCTGATGCTTCCAGGAGATAACAATGAAAATTGTGGGAGTCTTAGTGAAGACACTTGCCAGGGAGAACATGAGACCAGTGCTCAGGTGGGCTTCAAGTGAGCATCTCCTCTGATGGACACACTAAATCAAGAGCTGTTAGGATTACAAAGTAAGGTGAATAAAGCTGAAGTATTTACACTTAGGTATGAAAAAACACCGAGGCTGCTCTGAGTTTTGCTGCATCCTGAAAGACAGGGAGAAAGGAGCTGATGCAAAGGGGGGGAAAAAAAAAAAAAGTTAAAAAAAGGGAAAATGTCTGTCTCTTTAAATGCCTATCCTTCTGTGGAAATGATGGGGTGATAGCTTGCTCTTACTATTGAGCTTTCTCTAAAAATAAACTGGGATGGTATTTGAGCTCTTCCAAAATGTAACATGCAGAAAGTACAAGAAGAATTAGGACAGAGCAGGGAAGGAGAGAGAGAGAAAGGTCAGCAGACCAGCTGCATTTGGCTCCTCAAACTACTTGGTAATACTTCTTAGAGCAAAAGCTCTGGTTCATCTGACAGGGGACCCACAAGCATCCCTGAAGAGCAATAGATTGACCTTTCTGACAAGGAAGGTTTTCAGAACTTGAACAAAGTTATGAATGGGACATAACCAGCTGAAGGATGAGGAATGAAATCAGCATTGTTACCCAGCACACCTAAACAAAAATTTCTCTCCATTTTTCCAGCTTCCTCAAGTTCCCTCTGAGAGGAGACCTCTTTGCAGCCTACAGCTTCCTCACAAGGGGCAGTGAAGGGGCAGACCCTGATCTCTGCTCTTGTGGTGACCAGTGACAGACCCAAGGGAACAGCTGGAGCTGCATTAGGGTAGGTTTAGGTTGGATCTCAGGAAAAGGTTCTTCCCCCAGAGGGTGGTTGGGCACTGAACAGGCTCCCCAGGGCAGTGGGCACAGCACCAAGCTCTACAGAGTTCAAGAAGGATTTGGACACCACTCTCAGGCACATGGTGCATGGTGCGATTCTTGGGGTGTCCTGTGCAGGGCCAGGAGTTGGACTTCCACGATCCTTGTGGGTCCCTTCCAGCTCAGGATATGCCGTGATTCTATGATTCTAAGTTCAACTTCTCTGCTTCTCTGAGAAGCTTTTTATTTCAGTTTCTTTGGATTTGCTTCTTACCCACAACAAAGATCTTTCTGGAGCACGCTGATGGTTACTGTTTAACCTCCCAAGTTTAGGTATTAAGGCTTGGCCTAACGCTGTAGCGATTTGCAACAGGAATGCCTAAAACGCGGACGTGATTCTCCTTAACGAGCAGCAGCAGCACCAGAGCAGAAGATTGGGTGGGACGTGCCATCCAAGGGAAAGGCGGAGGCGGTGGGACGGGAATGGGAAGGTGCAGAGCTCGGGGTGGCCGCGCGGTGGCGGCACCGCCGCGCCCACGGCCCGGACCGTGCCGGGGCTCCCGCCGGAGCTCCCCGGGCATTCCAGGCCGGGAAAGGAACGGCACAGTCCCTCTGTAGGATTTGTGCATCTCTTCAACACCGGCAGGCACGGATTACGCACGGGGACAAGTGGGAGAGGACAAAGCTGAGGCAGTTCGGCCTGGGTTTCTGCTGGGCTGGTGCACTTGTGAGAGCAAGATCGGATCCCAAATGACAAGTGGGCTGCATTCCTTGATGATTTCACTTTTGTGTTCCTAATTGCCAGCTGTTGTTGCATGGAGACCAGACCAGTCTTATTTAATATCTTCATTAACGACACAGACGAAGTGCACCCTCAGCAATTTTGCAGCTGAGGGGTTGACACACATGAAGGACTGGAACCATCCACAGGGACCTGGGCAAGCTCCAAGAGTGGCCCACGGGAATCTCATGAGGTTTAACAAGATCAAGTGTTGGTGCTGCACCTGGGTCAGGATATCAACCACCCTGGTATCAACCCAGGCTGGGGATGAACAGCTGGAGAGCAGCACTGGGGAAAAGGACTTGGGGGTGCTGGTGGGTGAGAGGCTGGACCCAGAAACCCCCCGTGCCCTGGGCTGCACCCAAAGCAGCGTGGGCAGCAGGTGTGGGGGGGATTCTGCTCCTCTGCCCTACTCTGGGGAGACCCCCCTGCAGTGCTGCCTCCAGCTCCGGGGGCCCAGCACAGCAAGGACATGGAGCTGTTGGAGCGAAGTCAGAGAAGGCACTGAAATGATCAGAGGGATGGAGCAGCTCTGCTGTGAGGAAAGGCTGAGAGAGTTGGGATTGTTCAGCTTGGAGAAGAGAAGCTTTGGGGGGACCTAATTGTGGCCTTCCAGGACCTGAAGGGAACCCACAAGAAAGATGGAGAGGGACTTTTTCCAAGGGCCTGGAGTGACAGGACAAGGGGGAATGGCTTCAAACTGACAGAGAGGAGGTTTAGATTGGATATTAGGAAGAGATTCTTCCCTGTGAGGGTGGGGAGGCCCTGGCACAGGTTGCCCAGAGAAGCTGTGGCTGCCCCATCCCTGGAAGTGTCCAAGGCCAGGTTGGATGGGGCTCTGAGCAACCTGGGATAGTGGAAGGTGTCCCTGCCCATGCCACAGATGTAGGAAGCAGACGATCTTTCAGGTCCCTTCCAACCCAACCATTCTATGCTTCTATGATTCTATCACAACTCACTCTGGATTTAGGATATTGTCTGATGTTCATGATATGAGATCTATATGATGATGAATTTACTAGACAGTCAACATTACTGAAATTTAAAATTTCTATTGGGGAAAAAAATTCTCATTCAAAAATGCTTAATTTCCAGCTTCACAAAAGCTTTTCCTTCCCAAGATGACTTCCTCAAAATACTGCTCCTCATCTGGTGAGCTTCTGTGCTCATGGTAGCAGTTGTGCTTTATAAACATTTTGTTTCAATGGGTCAATTCAAAAAAATAGACTCGTAAACACGAACTGACACCATGTGCTGCTGCAGATCAGAGAAATTTCTGAGGAGGAAGAAATGAAAAATAAGAATGTTAATGCTGTGCAACTTCAGGCAGTCTCTTTAAAATTTTGCCTGAAGGGCTATCACTTCTGCAAATGGACCTGTATCAAAACATGTACTTATAAAAATATAGATGCCAACAGTGTTGGCTCATGTTTGATTCTTGTCCTTCTAAAACATGCTCAAGACACAGCCGGGGTCTCCTCATCACAGTAAAACACAGTTGCTTTTAACAGTGACACAACAGAAACAGGCCAGAGCTGAGTCATTTGGCACTGGCTCATTTACAGAGGAGAGACATGTCACTGGTCTCACCCCTTGAAAATGTCAGCTCTGAAATCTGTGGAGCAAAAGCACTGCAGAAATATGAGGTTAATTCCACGCTGCCAAAGAAGATAAAACAGGAATGAAACAGACCTGCTGTTGCATTAAAGATTTAATTTAGCAGCTGGTTTAAACTATCAAATGAAACAAACTATGTTTTAGGCATCATTTAGGATGTGTTTGGTGTTAAAGCTCAAACCAGTTGCAAAGTTAGGTCAGATCTCTGTGCAAACCAGAATTTCTGATTTTTAGATAGCATTTATTCCATCCAGTTGTGAAATCCAAAAGGAAACACACTCAGCCATCTGACCAACTAACATTTTGGTTAATCACATTTTCTGTAATCCATAAAAATTCAGCTTTCTGAGGGTCAGAGGATGATTTCCAGTCACTTGTTGTGTTACTTTGTCCATTTCACCAGCAGTAATTTCTAGGCTGCCCAGAGAAGCTGTGGATGCCACGTCCCTGGAAGTGTTCAAGGTCAGGTTGGGCAGGGCTGGGATCAACTTGGTCTAGTTGAAGGTGACCCTGCCCATGGCAGGGGTGTTGGAACAAGATGGTCTTTAAGGTCCCTTCCAACCCAAACCACTCTGTGATTCTGCAGCACAGGGCCAGCATGGTCCCAGCTGGCTGTGGATGCCCACACCACATACACTTTGTACCCTGTGCACCGCCGGTCTGACACTGCTCTTTTGAACCAGCTTTCCTTTGCTGATGGTTACTCTGGGGTGTGATTTGGCTCCCAAGACTTTTAACTGCCTTGTTAGTAATGCCATTTGCATTTATCATATAAATTTCATCTATCATAAAAATATCAGTGTACTGATACTACTCTGAGCAAAGCCCTGTTGCCGATTAAGTGTTCTTAACTGAGTCGATGTAACCAGGCTGAACATCACCAAGTATTGTGTGCTCTGCAACATGACAGACTGAATTCTCTGGTGCTGGAGCCGAGGAACATATTCAGTGCAGGCAGCTCCGGGTGCAGCTGCAGGAGGACCGAAGGCGGTGCAACAGTGTCACCGCCAGAGCGGCTCCTGGACGGTCGGGCAGGGAAGTTTCCTTAACACCAGAATCGTGAAATCACGTGAAAACCAGGGTTTTAAGGCGAAAACCACCTGCTTACAACTGCAAAGTGACAATCGGAGCATCATTTAGGGTGGAGGCGACTTCTGAGTCCGGCTGCGAACCTAACACCGCTGAGCAACGTGCCGCAGCCACAGGGCTTTTAAATCTATTTTAAACACCACCAGGGACGGCGCGCGGACTGTTTAAATGCTTGGAAACCCTCTCCATGAGGAATTTTTTTTTTTCCTGACGTCCCACCTGAACTTCCCCTTCAGGCCGTGTCCTCTCGTCCCGTCGCTGGTTCCCTGGGAGCAGAGCCCGTCCCGCACATGGCTACCCGCTACTGTCAGGGAGACGCCCGGAGCGATGAGATCTTCCCGGAGCGTCCTTTTTTCCCGGGAGCCACCTCCTTTTTCCCGCGTGACGTCACCGCGGGACGCGGGCGCGGGGCCATGACGTCACCGCGGCGCGCGCGGCGCCGCAGTGCGGGCAGCGGGAGCTGCGATCGCCTGGGATCCCGCCGGAGATCCCGCCTGGAATCCCGCCGGAGATCCCGCCTGGAATCCCGCCGGAGCCCGGCTCTGAGCTCAGCTGAGCTCACCTGAGCCAGCCTTGCCATGGTTCGCTTCGGGCTGACCGTCGTGCGGCAGTGAGTACCGACCGCCAGCCCCGCGTCTGTGGGCGCTCGGAGCAGCTCCCGCCGCCTGCGACGGGCAGGAGAGAACCCTTTAGTTTGTATGAAAGCTGAACCCCGGGTTTCTCCGTTAGAGTAAGGACTGCGTGGGCAGCAGGGCAGGGGGGGATTTTACTCCCTCTGCCCCGCTCTGGGGAGACCCCCCTGCAGTGCTGCCTCCAGCTCTGGGGGCCCAGCACAGCAAGGACATTGAGCTGTTGGAGCGAGTCCAGAGGAGGGACACCAGGGTGATCAGGGGGATGGAGCAGCTCTGCTGTGAGGAAAGGCTGAGAGAGTTGGGATTATCCAGCCTGGGGTGACCTAATTGTGGCCTTCCAGGACCTGAAGGGAGCCCACAAGGTAGATGGGGAGGTACTATTTCCAAGGGCCTGGAGTGCCAGGACAAGGGGGAATGGCTTCAAACTGACAGAGAGGAGGTTTAGATTGGATATTAGGAAGAAATGCTTTCCTGTGAGGGTTGAGAGGCCCTGGCACAGGTTGCCCAGAGAAGCTGTGGCTGCCCCATCCCTGGAAGTGTCCAAGGCCAGGTTGGATGGGGCTCTGAGCAACCTGGGCTAGTGGAAGGTGTCCCTGCCCATGGCAGGGGGGTTGGAACAAGATGATCTTTAAGATCCCTTCCAACCCAAACAATTCCGTGCTTCTGTGATTTAACACTTAATCAGTAAAACTGATTTTCCTTTCTCATTTTCCTCCTGTTAAGAGAAACTCTTCCCTTAAAGACCTGGCTCTTGCTGACGTGGTGCTGTGACCACAGTTAATTTTTACATCAGCTAGAAAACATGAGCCTGGATCAATTTGTTGAACTCGAAAAGTTCATGTGAGTTTCTTGCAGGCACTTTAGAAAGATGCCAGATCATTCACCAAAGGGATGGGAGCTCATTTTAGAGGTACTGGCCTTCTGTGAACAGTTACGTGTTTGAGGCTCATCTTGAGGTCCAGCTGGCCAACACATGCCTTTCATAACAGGGCTCCAGAATCTTCCACCAACTTTATCCTCTCCAGCATGGAGGTGTAGTTGTTATAGATAAATTATGCTGCATTGTTGATAAATCTAAGTAGTTACTTCATTTCCTTTTATTCCATGGGAGTTTGTCTTAAAAATATTGATAGCATGGTTGGGGCTGACTGGTTGAAAATGGATTTTTGTTGTTGTAAAGCCTTTAGGTGCATCCTTTTGAAAAGAATCTGTGCTGTATTCTGTTTTTCACATTCAGGCTCTGCTGTCTCTTGGTGTCCAACATAAGAACATTTTTGAAAATTCAGTAAACCGATTATGGGTTAATTTTTTTGTTGTTGTTTATAATCTCTTTCAGTGGAGAAACAAGATACAACAAAGACAAGATACTACAAGGTTAGTATCAGTTATTCTGCTGGAAAATCGTGGTGAAGCCCTGTAACCAACTGCTCAGCTGTTAAGTATTACTACAGAATAATATTGCAAAAAGATTGTTTAAATGCTTGAATTGTTCTATCTCAGCTCCTTCCAGGAAGGCAGTCTTTATTAGATACATTTAAAACTAGACTTCACCTTAGTGGCTGCTGACTTGGACACCCAGAACTGAAAACACACACTGGGCTGCTTGGATGTCTGTTGTAGGAAAATCAGGGCATCACTACAAGGAACCTGCTGGGGTTGTACTCTGAATAAATGAACTTTATACAATGCTACATGTTGTGAGGAAAAGCTCATGCTCCTAGATTTTCTTACCTCTGTTTTCCACCTCTGTGACATTGCTGTTTACAGATCTGGCAACAGGGCTTTGTGCTCATAGTAAAATGAATAAAGAATATTTCCCTGCCTTACTTTCTTGGAAGTACCAATGATGTATTTTAAATTCCAAGCTCTCTGGGTCAAATGATGTGCAGTGGGTTTCTCTCCCCTCTCCAGCATAGCAAGTGAAGGTAGCCTTGTGTTTTTGAGAGGTCTGAGGCCTATACCAGCATGGTTTTAAGTTTAAATTTTTCAGAGGTATAGATTAATATAAATATCATTGATAGTGATCCTTCTGTGTTCCTATCCTGTACTACTTTGTTTTGGTAAAATTGTGTGACTGAGTTTAGGGAAGACCAGAAGAGCAGTAACTTTTCTCAATGCTTGGCTTTACTGAAGGGGAAGGGTTTTATTATGACTGAGCAGACTCTTTATTGTCATACTTGCTCAGCTGCTCGATGATCTAAAATTTGCATGTCTTAATGTTGATGGGTTTTTATTTTGCAGGTCAAGGAGTGGATGAGCCACTCTCTGCAACTGGTTTCAGACAAGCAGATGCTGCTGGTGTATTTCTCAGTAATGTGAAGTTTACTCATGTCTTTTCAAGTGACCTCCTTCGAGCAAAGCAGGTGAGTGCTTCTTGGGGCAGCAATTAGCTGCAAAATTCAGCATTTATTTGCGATTGATGATGCAAAAATAATGCAGGGAGAGCCAAAAGCTGTTTTGATGGACCCGCCACTGCAATTTGAGTTGTGTAGAACTGCAGGAAGCCTCTGTGGGTAGGGAAATTTTGTTGAGAACAGCTCAGTTGGGAATCAGTAAAGGCCAGCTCATTTTGCAGGATTTCATGCACTGTTGTGGCTGTGGATTTGTGGAAGAAATTCTGAGGAATCCAGGCCAATATAGGCAAGATCGAGTTTTGCCGTGAAGTCAGAGCAAGAATCATTAGATGTGCAGAGAGGTTGGATTTTGCCAGGAACGTCACACCTCTCACCTTGATGCATTATATGTTAAATAAAGAGGAAAAAAAATGTAAATTACTGAGTGGGATTACATGTGATTTTGTGTGCAAGATTATGAAATACTCAAAATTAGGGAATCGGAAGTTTTAAAGTCAGAGATCAGTTGTTCTAGAATGTATCTTCTGTGGAAGGCAGTGATTGTATTTTAAATCAATAATACTTTCTGATTTTCATAAAACTGTCTGGGCTATGTGCCTGCCTTAGGGGAATTGGGTTTGGATTTTTTTCCTTGCATTAGAGACAGCCTTTTCTGTGGAAAGCATTTGTACTCTCACAATGGAGAAGACAGACCTGAATTTTTCCTTTGCCTAAAGGACATGTGTTTTGCCATTTGTTTGACAAGCTATCCAGACTTGGTGAAAGCTTTTCCAGAGATGTATAAAGGTGCAGTTTCCATGTGGTTGGAATTCCCTTTCTTGGCAGCTGCAAATCTCTGAAGTGTCTTGTTATTAAGCTGTCACTTCATAGATCAAATATGAGAGGAATCTACAAATTCTGTTGAAAAAGAGGAAATTCCAGCATATAATCATACAATTAACTATGCTATTCATATATACAAGGAAGCAGACTCGACCCTATCTGAATTTTGATGTTATTCTGTGACAGAAATTTAAAGTTACAAGATAAAGCTTTTCCTAAGCAATGTGTTAAGTCAATCATAAAACCTTGTCAGTACAACAAGGCTGCTTCTTCTTTGCCAGAATCCAAGGAGCCTTTTCCAAGTGAGTTATTTGAACTTCAGTTTGGGTGTTTGCACAACACTACCAAGAGATATTACCAGTCCAAAGTTCCTGTGAGCCCAGTACAGCCTTCACACTTTGGTGCCTGTAGGAACTGGAGCAGGTTGGCCATCTTTTAGTTCCCAGTTTAAGAAAGGCAGGGAGCTGTCAGAGGGGATCCAGTGGAGGCCACAGAGATGATCAGGGGTCTGGAGTATCTCCCTGCAGGAGCTGGGCCTCATTAGTCTGGAGAAGAGAAGACAGAGAGGGGATCTCGTTAATGCACTTAAATATCTCCAAGACAGGAGCCAGGAGGGTGGTGCTGGGCTCTTTTCAGTGGTGCCCAGTGACAGGACGAGGAGCAATGGCCACAAACTAAAACACAGGTTCCACCTCAACGTGACAAAGAATTTCTTTCCATTGAGCACTGGAACAGGCTGCCCAGGGAGGTCGTGGAGTCTCCCTCTCTGGAGACATTCCAAACCCACCTGGACACATTCCTGTGTCACCTGCTCCAGGTGACCCTGCCTTGGCAGGAGAACTGGACTGGATGATCTCCAGAGGTCCCTTCCAGCCCTAATGATTCTGGGATTGGCTGTGGCAGCCAGGCAGGTGTCAGACAGATGCTTTTTGCAGTTGGATTAACTGAACAGTTTTTAGGAGCTGAGTCTGCCCCACGTAGTACATGTGAAGAATGTGTGGACACGATGGATTTGTGAGCAGTGTTACGCTCAAGATGGGGCTTTTATCCCAGTAAATCCTGCTGCCCACCTTTCATAGGTGCTAAGTGTTTCAACTCTTCTGGACTTTGAATTGTGAAGGAAAGTCCAGAAGCTTTTCCCAGTCTAGGCCATATGTCCAATTCTCACAAAATTCAGCTGGAAAACTTTTTATTTTGTTGATTTGGGTTGTTGGGCACTACTGATGTGATTCACCTTGGCTGTTGTGGTGTAACATGGTCTCTGTTCCATCCCATTGATGTGACTGTATATTCACTTTCTAGACTGCTGCTGCCATTCTAGGAAAGAATAAGTTTTGCAGAGATTTGGAAATCAAGTATGATGCAAGACTGCGAGAGAGAGTAAGTGCCAGAAGAATTTGTTTTAATATCAAATACTGAAGAATTTGAAAATGTAGCTTACTGCTGATTGGTATCTTGGCTTATTAAATCGTAGATTTAACAGTGGAGAGCATTATTTGCTGTGTTCTTAATCACTGAAAACTGAACTCTTCTGGTCAGGGGCAATGAATTGTTTGCAGAATTGTGAAGCAAAGCCAAAATTTAGTGATAAATGTTGCAACTGTGGTGCTTTAATGATTTAAATAAGGTAATATTTATTGTTTTAGGAGCAGCACATGACTGTAGCATTTCCTGTTTGAATCCTTTTTTTCTCTCAGAAATTCCAGCTCTTCCCCTGAGACCAGCAAGTTAAATGCCTCCCAAACTTCTTTAGTTGCTTTACCACCTGACTTTTTAGAAAAATATTATGGCTCATGATACCAGATTTTAGAAAGAATAATCTTACGTCTCTGTTACACTGGTTTATATGGTGTTTTTATGGATGTGTGGAAATGCCAGTACAGTGTCTGCAGGTCACTGGTTGTGAGTCACCACTAGGAGAACAGGTATTAAGTGAATTGCACAAAAAGAAGCAAAGTACTTTAAAAGAACACATGTCATTGACCCTCTTAAGAAAGTTTTGTTCTCTCATGCCTTGCTTTCATGATTTTTCTGGAAAAATCTTTAGGATTAGGATTTCATTTCCAGCAGCTTCAGAGCACTGATTTCTTCATATCTTTCTTAGTGTTCTTGGATTGCTGCTATTCTGCTTTAGAGAAGGGGATTGAGAGAGTAAATGTATTTCAGTATATTTAAATTCTGAAGACTGTAGTAATTTATATATTATATTCCATGATAATTATGTTAGTGGCAGTGAAGGATTAATCTGCAGAGATTTATCCTCTGCTGTGGAGATTTCAGAAGTCTGTAGAGAAAACATTTGTTTCTTACTTGTGAAAAATAGTTCCCCTTGGTGTTTGTGCAAATGAAAAGTAAATGGAGTCTATCCTCATGTGAACAGCTGTGCACAGAAGTGTTTGCAGTGTAACCTCAGTTACAAAGACACTTGAATTTTGTTAGCTAGGAGTGTCACTGGAGGAAACAATCTCAAGCTAAAGATCAGGCTGAAGGTCATGTTTTGAATGTCAGTGCTTTAAATGAGATGCTGCTCTTAATATATTTGTCTACCCAGCATATATATATATATATATATATATATATATATACATACACATATCTATAAAAATATATATTTTTATATATATATAAAAAATACATAGTTTTAGAAAAACTTTAAATAGCAAAAATAAAGATACCCCCTCCCCCCAAAATTGGAATAAAATATGAAAGGTGGTTAAACTTTCATGTCACATTGGAGAATTCAAGAAAACAAAGCTGTTTGCATTGGAAGGGGAACAGGAGACCTGACACATCTTGACAACCCCTCTTTTTGTACCTTATCCCTCACAGAAATATGGTGTTGCAGAAGGAAGGCCCTTGGCTGACCTCAAAGCTATGGCAAAGGATGCTGGAGAGCAATGTCCTTCATTCACCCCCTCTGGAGGAGAAACACTGGATGAAGTATGGTATTTATTTATTTATTTGTGCCTTCCTTTTCTAGGCCGTTTTATCAGTGCGATTGCAGCTTGTGCTACTTAGGAACTTACTGAGAGCTCAGCCCAACCAGAGGTAGTTGTTTTCTAAGCTAAAAACACTGCTTGGCCTTATAACAGTGGCTGCCAAGTAGGAAATCTCTTTGCAACTGAAATATTGATTTTGAGATTGACTCCTCATGACAGAGGAGGATTTGCGGGAGGATGGTGGCAATTACTCTCAGCCTGGGCTTTCAAGGGGAGTTTGTACAACATCCAGTAATTTGACACTGACTTCTGAGCCTTGTCTGTGATAAATATTTGTCTTTTAACTGAAGGAGTTGTAGCTCAGATTTCTGAAAGTCAGAACCTCTTGCTTTGTTCACAAGGATCTCTTATTTCTTCATGATCTCTTCATTCTTCACAATGGTCTCTTTGTTCTTCCCAATGTTCCCTCCTGGTCTTTCTCTTCAGGTGAGAGAACGTGCGAGGGACTTTTTTGAATTCCTGTGCCAGCTAGCTGTTGGGTTGGAACAGAAAGAGCCTGGTGGATCCAGCAGAAGCTCAGGAACACCTAAAGAACAGTTTGTTTTCCCTTGGACAAACCACTGCAGTGAAGGAGAACCGAGTTCTGAGGGCAGTGGATCCTCCAAAATGTTAGATGCCAATATACTGGTGGTGAGTCATGGAGCATACATGAGAAATTGGATTGGTTATTTTGTTTCAGATCTCAACTGTACTTTGCCAGCAAATTTAACCAAGTCCCAGTTGTCTTCTGTCAGTCCCAATACAGGAGTCAGTCATTTCGTTGTAAAACTTGAAAATGGGAACCTGTCAAAACCTGAAATCACGTGTGTTTGTCTTAACCAAGACTCTCACTTAGTGGATGTGGGAGCTGAATGTGTAGCTTCAAAAGTGTTTTAGCAGCCCCTGCAGGGAGGAGGTGGATTTAGATCATCATTTTGCTAAGCATGGGAAAAGTACCTGTAGTAATTACTGAGATGGACTGGAGTTACTGACACTAAACTGCAAGTGCTTACCATCCTAAAAAACCTCAAACTGCATGGTCCTAGTGCCCAGCATAAGTTTTCAGTAGCAAAATAAAACAAATATTCTTTCTGAACAGAAACATAACACTTCAGTCACTTACATATCTGCTCTTATAGCACATAATTTGAAAAACTCCTTTGCTTTACTCCATAATTATTTTTATGACCTCCATGTAAAAGAGTTGGGGAGGGGAGAGGAATGGTACCTCAAAGATGAGCTATACTGTATTCTTGTTTTATTACAAAATGCTATATTGTAATATCAAACATACATGTTGTCTTAAAATAAATTTTTGAATGCAATAGTATAACCTAAAAAAGGAGCATTGCCTAGTGGGAAAGGTTTGTTGCAGAGTCAGGGGATGTGGCTCTGGCACTAAACAGCTGGGAGACTCTGGGAAAATCTCCTTCCCATTTGTAAAGTGGAAATTCTGATACACCTACCTCGCTGGGAGTATTTCCTAAGAAATTGTTCAGGTTGTTGTCATCTCTGTTGAAGAGCACTGTACACAAACATAAAATATTTATTTTTAAGCTGCAAGCAGGAAGAGGAACCTTATGTGCACATAGTTGGAATAATGGTCTCTCTTCTAAAAAGGAACTTTATTCAATAGGGGGAGTTGTACCCAACTAAAATCCTTCTGTCAGTTCAGTCATACACTTGATTCTGTGAATATTTTTGCCTAGAATTAGGCAAATTTGATTGCTTGGCAATTTTTGATGTTAATACTGCATTCTTTCCCCTCTGGGATGTTTGTAGTGTTACTGTGTAAGCTTATCTGGTTTATGTTATTTATAATATCCATGTATTTTTCTTCATTTGCATATTTTAAGCCTGTTCAAAAAAAAAAATAAAAAATTAAAGATTCCTGAATAGAACTTCCATTTCATCTGTATTTCATGTGAGGTAAAAATCTTTCTTAATATTACTCTATGAATAATGAGTATGAGAAATGAACAGTTACTCTACAAAGCTTTGTTCAGATCACACAACTTCCTTTTTTTTTTTTTCTGCAAAACCCCAGGCCGGACTTTTACTGTGAAAAAGACTTCCAGGGCTGATGGTTCAGTGCTGTCCTGCCTCTTAACCTGGAAGCACTGATGTAAAAATGTTAAGGACATGCCTAAAATTGCTTGCGACTGTACAAAATTAACCGTTTGACTCAAGTTTTAATGTTTTATGATTTTTAAAAATAGTCAGTTCTCTGGGCTGTTTGTTCAACACTAACACTGCTGAAATGTAGGGGATGGAGTGGGAAGTGTTCAGTCCTGTGGTGACTGGAGGTGGGATTTTAGAGTTGTGTTCTCCAGAACCTGGAAATGAACATTAGGCTTTTTACCTGATTTTTACCTGTTTTTTGCCAAGCAGGGCTTGTTTATCCAGTAAATAACCATTAAACCCTCTGCTGCTGTATCTGGAAATTAGTCCATAGAGAGGAAAGTATATTTTTGACAGATGGTGTGGCTGCCCCATCCCTGGAAGTGTTGAAGACCAGGTTGGATGGGGCTCTGAGCAACCTGGGGTAGTGGAAGGTGTCCCTGCCCGTGGCAGGGGATTGGAATGAGATGATCTTTCAGGTCCCTTCTAAGCCAAACCATTCCATGATTCTAAAGTGGCTTATCTGATCTGTAAAAAATGGATATTTGTATTCTGGTGTCAGCAAGGTTGGTCTTTCAACCTCAAACACATATAATTTGAAGGACTGGGTGCCCTTAAGCTGGGTTGGAAAAATCCTTGGTAGCCAACCATTACTGACCACATCATTGACCCAAACAGTAAGTTTGTACTTGTGAAATTAAAAAGGACCTGTTTAAAATCAGAAGTACAGAGATAACAGTGGCAGCTTGAGGAACTACTCAAGACTGGTTTAAAAGTGTCCATAGCACTTTTTCCCACCTAAAGGAATTCCTTCTCAATGTACTGAAGGAAATAAGTTGTGTTCTCAGGAAGGAAAAAAGGGAATGTGGGGCTTTTGCAGAGGCTCATTGAGCTCCTTCCTAGAGGCATCTTCCTAGAGGGCTCCTGAATACTAAATGATGGTCACAGCCAAGGAAGGTAGAACAGTTCTAAGCATGACTTATAACAGACCTAATGGCAGAGGGTGGGACAGGAGTTCATTCTTACTTTGCTTGTCCCTGGCAGTGCCTGTTTATTTCAGGAAGGGCAGTTAAATAGCAGGAGGCTCTCCTGTCAGTGCTTTAAATAGCTTGAACTCTTCTGGAATTGCCATGTCCTGAATTTTGTCAGTCATTCCATTAATACTTCCTGGAGCCAGAGTAACTGAGTTGAAAATGTGCCTCCTTCGTCAGCTGAAAGATGACTGGAGATATAACACGTTTTTTCTCCCTAAGTCTGTAACTTCTGTCAAATATTTCAAAACACACTAGTGATTTATGTACTTCTCAGTTTAAAAGACTTCTTTTTCTCTCTTTCTTGCCTACTCTCAAGCAGGTAATTAACATTTTATTCTTGCTGCTGATGTAAATAACTCAGGAGAACATCTACCTTTTTAATGAATGCTTTGCCACTGCTTGGGTGATACTCTTCCCAGAGGGATTTTTGACTCTTCCTCTATAATACACTTTGCCTTCTTTAATGTGTTTCTAGGTGGTTAAAATTTAGACCCATGCTAAGAAATAGGACCATGTCTATAGGATTGTTTTCTTGAAGTTATTGTTACCAAATCCTTTCCTCTTTTGGTAACTCTTACACAGGGCAAGCAGATGGTAGGATGAAAAATACCACAAGGTGAAAACATTCAAGTTTTCTGAACAGCTCCTGTATTAATGAAGTAACATTTATTTTTCAGTGAAAAACTTCTGAGTCAGAATCTCCCAATTCAGACTTTGTAAAACACACTAAAATGGTGCAAACACAGGGAGTACAAGTAATCAAGTACAAACACAGGGAGTACAAGTAATCAAGTGTGTTCTGCAGTTGCCCTGTTGTATTTTTTCCTTATTTATCTGCACTTGACATTGTAGACTAGCCTAGATGATCTTATAGCCTGCCCTAATATAATTATTTCACCTTTGTTTTGTCAGATGTAAGGTTCTCTATGCATTAAAAAGTCACTAATTCTGGAAGCTTCTGAAGTTAATTCTAACCCCTGTTTTGTTTAGGTCTGTGTATAGTGCTGCTCTTTTCAAGTCTTTAAATTGACACTGAGACTAAATCTTTCTTCTTGCTTTTTTTAATCAAGTGGCTCTTGTGCATTTGTGCAGTAAATCCGTACAGTTTATTGGGATCATGGGAGAGTTGCAATGATAGATGCTTCTGTTAGGAATAGCAACAGAACATAAATATTTGAGGGATTACTCAGTAGTGGGCAATGGATGTTTTGTCCCTGTGATGTGCCAGTCTCTAATTAGCAGCAGAAGACAAGGCTTTAACTACAGGGTGGATTTTCAGCAGTAGCTGCCAAGCTGTGAGAGAGGCGGAGAAAGCAGATCAAGCTGTTAAACACACTACCAGGATCAGGAGAATTTTGGGTGATAAGAAAATGTTACATTCCTTTTGAACACCTTTCTAGGAAGTTAGTGCTGAAATAAATGTTAGAAACTTTTCAGCTTGCCTGTGTGACTGTAGTCATTTCTGGCAGAACTGATGTGTGCTTGAAAATTGGTTTTGAAACTGGTGAAAGTTAAAATAAAAGCTGTCTTGGCAGGTCTTTTCATCTGAACATCAGGAGAGAAAAAAAGGTGGCTGTGGAGATCACCAAAAACAAGAGGAAACTCAGCTCCTTTCTAAGCTGATGTTTTCTTTTGCTGAAGAGCCCAGTTGTATTCTGCTTCCAAAACAATAATGTTTCAAAAGGTAGGGGAGTTTTGGCCTCCTTTGATGGAGTTGTTCATGTTTAGCCGGTGCTTTATCAGACCAGGCTTAATTTGGAAAAGGTGACAGGAGAGAAAAAGAGCAGTTCAAAGCTCATGGCAGCTCATGTTCCTTAGTGTTGCTCCACCACCATCATCTCACAGGTCTAACCTCCAGCAGCCATCAGGGGAGTGCTTTGGCAGAGAGCTCTGGTACTATCACAGTTTCCTTCCTCTAAAATAAAGATATTTTCTTCATTCCCACAGTTCTCTGTTAGGGACTGTTTTCCAGACATAGCCCTGTCTTTGCAATAGGAGGAGTTTTGGAGGTTTTTTTTTTTTTCTTTTTTCCTTCAGAACAGAATTTAAATCAGATGCATTCTCTATCTAAGCTTTTGGCTGCCTCAGATCCACAGCCCACATGCCTGGACCTAAAATATGTCAGATTTCCCCCAGATGTGTCCCTCTTTTCAGGGCTTTGGCCGTGAGCCTGAGGTTTTTGGATATATGGTGATCCCAAGGCAAATGGCAGCTTCATGGGCACAGTGTGTGAGCTGCTTTTCCGACATCCATGGATATGGAGGGTCTGTGCATGCAGGGTATCCAGTGCTGTTCAGGAAGGTCTCCTGAGCTGAGATAGCTCTGCTGTCACTTGCAAACAGCTCTTGGATTCCTGGCATGCGGGGACCCTGTGGGACTATGGATGCCTCACCTGAATGCCAGAAGCTCCTGAGAGCACAATCAGAGGATATGGCACAGGAAGATACTGGCATAAAAACCACAAATCATGAGTAGGGTGTTACCAGTCACCACAGGAATGCACTTGAGGTCCAGGCAGAACCCCTTTGGATGTAATTCTTTCCTTGTGGTGTCCAGCTGGCTGATCCATCCATAGCTGAACAGAAGAGGGATGATGCAACAGACTTGACTGTAATAAATCCTGAATATATTTTGGAATATATCTTAAAAAGTTAATTTACTTAAAATTGAGGTAAAAAAAAAAGGTTTGATTTCAGAAGGACAAGAATCATAAAATTGGTTTAGTGATGTCAGGTATACTGAAGAATCACAGAAGTTTTATAACCACAGAATAGCAGAATGTCCTCAGTGGGAAGGGACCCACAAGGATCATGGAGGTCCAACTCCTGGCCCTGCACAGGACACCCCAACAATCCCACCATGTGCCTGAGGGTGTTGTCCAAACACTCCTTGAGCTCTGTCAGCCTCGGTGCTTTGCCCACTGCCCTGGGGAGCCTGTTCAGTGCCCAACCACCCTCTGGGAGAAGAACCTTTTCCTAATATCCAACCTAAACCTCCCCTGACACAGCTCCAGCCATTCCCTTGGGTCTGTCACTGGTCACCACAGAGCAGAGATCAGTGCTTCCCCTCCTCTTCCCTTTTAAAGCCAAGAATTTAGTATGCTCGTGTCAGATGAAATCACTAATCTTTATCCCAGAATAAAGCACATCTAAAATTACACATCTGTAAGCAAGTATTTTAAACAGACCTGTCCAACTGGATGTGGAACCATATAACTAGAGAATGGGAAATAAAGTAACTTTTATTTGAGAAGAGAGGACAAAGCAATCTTACAGGACTGTCAGTTTGACCTTAATAACACTCAGGGCTGAATAAATTCTGAAGGAGAATGTCATTACAGACAGGAGGGGTAAATGAAACCTGGAATAAAATTGAGTTTTTACCGTAAGTAGTTCAGACTTACGTGAGTGGTTCTTTGATGAAATAACTGATGTATGGGCAAGGGAAAAATGATGGTGAATTTTAATTCAACATTTGACACGATGCCACAAGCTTAACTGGAAAAGGTAAATGTTACTTAGGAGATAAAAGAAGGTGAAGTAGGTATGCAAGCAGTTATTGGGCACAGGAGTAAGTAGTAATGTCCAAGATGAAGCACTGAGCTTGAGTAAAATCAGTATTTAAGTTCCTCATGGGGTTATTTTTTTGTAATGACTTTGAATAAAATTTAGGAAATGTGGAAATGTTCATGAGAAAGCATCGTCAATAAGTGTGTGGGGCAGAATAACATGTCGAGGAGGAAATGGTGAATTTGAGGAGTGAAATCAAAGACATGTCTTGAAATTCCCTATTGCCAGCTCAGGCTCTTCAATCCCAATGACAAGAATTCCCCCTATGAGCTGGAAAAAAATTGTTGAAACAACAAAAGAGGAGAATAACTTGGGGTAATGTTGACCTCCTTCCTAAGCTTGTTCCTTACCCTGAACGCTGACAGGCAGGAGTGAAGTTCACTTTTGGGCACACAAATGGTACAAGCCCTGTATCTCATTTAAATGGTCAGAGTAGGGCTGAAGAAGGGCAGACCTACTTAATAAAGCACCAAAATAGTCATAGAAATGGAAGCTAAATTTAGTTGACTTGCCAGTCTTGCTACTTCCTGAGTCTTCTCTGAATCACAGACTGGGTCAGGTTGGAAGGGACCACGGTGGGTCATCTGGTCCCACCTCCCTGCTCCAACAGGGTCATCCCGATGCACATGGCACAGGATTGCATCCAGGTGGTTCTGGAATATCTCCAGTGAGGGAGACTCCACACCCTCTCTGGGCAATCTGTTCAGTGCTCAATCACTGCACAGCAAAGAAGTTCTTCCTCATGTCCAGCTGGAACTTCCTGGGCATCAGTTCCTGCCTGTGGCCTCTTGTGCCATTGCTGGGCACCCCCGAGCAGAGCCTGGTCCATCCTCTGCCCCCTCCCTTCAGATACTTTTAATTTACCAAGTATCTTTTACCCTAAGATCTTGGAGCCAGGTTCACAAATATTTCCTAATGGGACTGAACTGCCAGACCAGTGGTTTTCCACTGCTTTTGCATTGCAGAATTCCCAGTAGACAATCCCTCATGGTCAGTCTAGACCTACTAAGACATTGTTTTTCTCATCATCTTTCACAAAACCTTTATACTTGTGGTCCCTGAAACACCCAGGAAGCTGCAACCTGTGAGGCTGGAACTCATGGGATAGGGGGACACAAAAATTTTCGGACATACCTGCTACTCAAATCCTTCTGGAATGGGGGATTTAGACAGACAATGCAGAATCCACCATTTGGAGAAAATGAAAAGTTTATTGGTGCTTTTATTAAAGGAAATAATCTCTATTATACATTATTATAAATATTTATAAATATTCTGTGGGATTTAAGACCCACACAAATAAATAAATAAATATTGCAACATAAATAATAATGCTTTCTTACCAGCTGGTGATTGCCAGCATTTCCATTGAAGAATTAATTCTTTTGATATTTTGATACAGTTGTCTATAGCTACAAATACATTTTTTTAATGCAAAATCCACTGTGTATTCAGTCTTAGCTTAGGCACTAAATCCCCTGGCTACTAAGAGAGTGAGCAACCTGCTTACTTTGTTCTAATGTATGGATATAGAGATGGTGTAGAGAATAAACCCCACATTTCTCATCAAAGTTTGATATGGACAGAGATTCAAATTGTTGTAGGTCCATTGTCTTGGAGTCCCAGAGAGCCTGTGGAGCTTCCAACAATTTATGCAAAAGGCAAACTTTGCTGTTGTACTTGAAGGCCAGAGTTTTCAAGGAGCAAAAGCCAAGAACAGAAATCAAGTAAAGTTATTAAATAAAATCACACCTCTGCACTGTACAACAGACAGCAAGGTAAAAAGTCTTGCTGCATTTTGAATAAGCAAGAAAAACTCTCCACCCACCTGCAATTCTCCTGAATTCCTTAGAATCACTCATTTCATTCAGAAATTAATCAAAACCATGATGAGACAGAACTCTTGGTCTAATCTTAATCATTTGGCTCGTCCTCTGCTCCCTAGAATTTACATGAATTAGGAATCACTCTAGATAGGAAAACTATTGTAAGAGTAGTATCAGGACCTGTGACTTTTCTAACACGAGTTGAATGTTATAGATAAAGAGATATCATGTATTTATACATATATAGGGAGGGAAAAAGAGATTATTTAAATGCTGTTAGCAGGACAGACCCTGTGCTAAATCCAGAAAAATTCCAATGAACACAGGAAACATGGAGGGCCTTATTTTGATTTTGTTGCACTGATGTAAATCCAGTGAATTGATTTCTGCAGAGTTGCACCACAAATAACTTTCAAAGTAAATTTATCCATAACATAAATCAATCCAGGGAAAAAGTTCTGTAAATGAGAGATCTCTTGATTAATGGTAATTTCACTCTTACAAATATAAAGCATCTAGTATCTGCTCAGAACTGAATAGAAACATGGATACTAATTAGATGCTCCTTTCTAAATACATACCTAATTTTCACTCATTAGATGAGAGTCTTCATTATAGTGAAACTGTTAACAGTTTGACACTTACAAGGCATAAATTTTTGGATTCTTTTTCCCCCTGTGTAGTTCAGCAGTATGCAAAACAAACCATCTTGACACACACTATTGATTATTAGTAATCCTAGTACTTCTCTCTAGGTTGGAAAGATGCAAAACTAACGATCTTTACATTATTTTTCCACATCGTGATGCCAGAATTCAGTGAATGTAGAACTGTGACAGAGAAGCACTTGACAGACAGTGAGACTCTTCTCTTTTTTTCTCAAACCCCAGCTTTGATTCAGAAAGTGTCCAGAATTGCTCTGTTTACACAAGACCGTTTAATCCTGTCCTGTCCTTCTGTCACTTACTAGTTTTCCACATGTGGTGCTCTTATAACAGCAGAGTGGTCATTTTTTGACTCATAGGGGCATGAAAAGAGACTGAAGCTCCAACTTAAAAGCTAAAAACATAGAATGGTTGGGTTGGAGAGGACCTTAAAGATCATCTTGTTCCAACCCCCTGCCATGGGCAGGGACACCTTCCACTAGCCCAGGTTGCTCAGAGCCCCATCCAACCTGCCCTTCAACACTTCCAGGGATGGGGCAGCCACAGTTTTTCTGGGCAACCTGTGCCAGGGCCCCACCAACCTCCCAGGGAAGAATTTCTTCCTAATATCCAATCTAAACCTCCTCTCTGTCAGTTTGGAGCCATTCCTCCTTGTCCTGTCACTACAGGTCTTGATAAAGAACTTACTCAGAAGGAAAATCCTTCTCTGGCTTCCTTGTAGGCCCCTTCAGATAATGTATATATTACATATATAGTAGTTTTTATATAATAATATAACACACTGCCAGAGAGTTTGTCTGCTGTGTTTGAACACTCAGGGACAGTGCAATAAGAGGATTCCCTGTCCCTGTTGGAATGTCAGATGTTCCAGGTCTCTTCCCAGTTACATCAGGAACATAATATCAGTTCATTCAAGGGATTTCTTTTTTCTTCATTGATGGAAAGTTAAGGTGATTAGGATCCTAAAAGGTTTGATTTCTATTATTCTTTTAAAAAATATATCTTTTCAGTCCACAGAGCTCTGGCTGGAAAAGGTCAACTTGCTTTGTCAGTAATGTGTCATCTCTAAGTACAAAATTTGAAATATAAGGAATTTTTCCCAATGTTTCCCATTGGACATTCAGACTGAGAGTGTGTCAGACAGTTCCCTTTGCCTCTGTCCTCACTTTGCAGGCTCCGGGGTCACAGTTATCTGGTGATGTAGAACCGGGGGCTTGGGTACCTCCGAGCATCCATCATGGCATGGGGGTCATCGGGGTTCACCACGTCGTTCTGGTTGATCCTCACGGGTTCCCTGGGCACGTGGGAGAAGTCTGCTTCCTGTTGCAGGGGAGAGCCAAGCCCAGAGGTCTTCCTCTGCGGGACCAGGACCTGGTGAGGATCCGTCGGATCCATGTCTGCACTCCTGGTGTTCCTGTGGGGCTTGGGGGTGTTGAAGCGGAACAACGGGATTTCGTTTCTCCTGGATAAAAACTGGGAGTATGGTGGCGGGTTCGTGCCAGGGAAAAAAGCTTGCTTAACTCTGCCTAAGCTCACCAGGAAGTTGTGTTTGGGAGATTGGTACACGTCGTATCCGTTCTCCAGCGTCCTGTGGTTGAACACACAGTCCTCTTGGCTGAAGTAATGCTGAGGGGAAAAAACGTGACACCTGTGAGCAGAGGGGTTTGGCACAAATAAAAGAGGGAAAGAGGGATGAGATCTTGCTTTCTAATCTCCCAGGTCTGTAACTGAGACAACTCAGTAGATCTGAGATATATGCCCATGTTTTCAGCAGAGGTATTTTAATAATAACATTGTTTTCTTTCGGAAGGGTCCCACCCGGTGGCTCTATGCTACATCAGGAATTCTGATTGGTCCATCACTGCATCTCATTTTGCCCTCATTTACCCAAGCAGGATCTCAGATGATTTTAGTCAGCTCTACAACTCAGTACAATCAAAGAGGAAAGGAAAGTATTACCTAAGTGGCACATCCTCTCTTAAATCTGCACCTATACAGGTTTTCCCCGCCTGGGCAGCACAGCAGCAGGCTGCACCTGCCCTTCAGCCTTGAGGTTTAGCAGAGGTCACTCACCGAGCCAAATATGTTTCCTTTCATGTCCATGCATAGGTAACGTCCACTCTTCACCCCTGTGATTATTACTGAGCCAGCACCCTCAGACTTGATCATAAGGGCACCTGTTTAGAAGAATGAAGATGTCAAATCCAAGATCCAGTTTGACCCTGCACCACTGCCTTACAGATCCACAGGTGCTCTGGCTGGAAGTGCCCTGTGGGAGTCCAAACCAACCTCCCACATGACCTGGGGTGTTGTCCACCCTAGATCAGGTCAGCTGTGGCTTTGGAAAGCTCCCAGGATGGAGACCACCTCTCCAGGTGCCCTGTTCCAATGTTGTGCTAACTAACCTCCCAAAGACAACTTTTCTCTCTGAAGTCCTAGATCACAGTCTGGGGACACTGCCCTTAGTTCTGTCCTTGGCAGTTTGTCTCCCCCATCTCTGTGACTGCCCTGTGGTGTTTTCGCTGGTGTGCCCAACAATGGCACAGGAGGCCACGGGCAGGAACTGATGCCCAGGAAGTTCCACCTGAACATGAGAAAGAACTTCTTTGCTGTGCAGTGACCGAGCACTGAACAGATTCCCCAGAGAGGGTGTGGAGTCTCCCTCACTGGAGACATTCCAGAACTGTCTGGGCACAATCCTGTGCCATGTGCTCTGGGATGACCCTGTTGGAGCAGGGAGGTGGGACCAGATGACCCACTGTGGTCCCTTCCAAACTTACTGGGGGTTTTTGCCACCCCAGGGCAGAACTTTGCAGAACTTCCCTCCTGCCTAGTGTCTCGGTGGTGCTGTGGTGACCTGGCAGCAGTTCAGTCACCCTCCCTTTCATAACCTCTTCTGTTGTCTGATTTCCACCCTTCCTGCTCCATCATTCCAAATCTTGGTGCACTTGTTTCATGGCAGATATGAGAAAACATGACAATTTCCTGCCTGTTCTCTAAAATCCCACACTGGTTCTTGACTAACATACCTAAAATGAGTTTTATAAAATCTTTAAATATGCAGGAAGAATAACAAGACAGTGCAAGTGTTCCTGCAAGTGTTTCCTTAGCAATTCCTTAAAAAAATAGAACATGATCCTTTTTTCTCCTTGAATAAATTATAACTTTATCCTTATATGTGCTGCAAATATATTATGCAAAAACACTGTTCTGTGTGCTTTGATTTTTAATTGAGTGTGTAAAGAAGATGCTATAATAAGAAGAATAACTTAACTTTATGTTGCCTACCTACTTGTGATTTGAGTGCTGCTAAGACAGAAGTACTTTTGAAATGCTATAAAAGAACACCAAGTCTTAAAAACCCCACCATTTTTCTAGTAACTAAAGAGTTTGGGTCAAGTATTTAGCAAAGGAAGAAATTTAGTAAACTATTCTATGTTTAAATAGAATAATAAAATAAGCAATAAGCATATAATAAAATACACAGTAAGTATTTAATAAAATAAACTGTGAGGTCACAATTTGAGAACCTTTTAGTTATACTAGAGAATAGTTATTTCTCATGAACCCCAAAGGCTTAGCACTTCTTTTATGGCCTTTCCTAGTTTTCCCCTTTTTAACTGACCTCTGTATACCCATGTTCTATCCACATCCAAAGTTAGTTTTGTAGTTATCAGCCTTGTACCCCAAACCACAGATTTTATAGCTGCTATTAGTTTTCCAGCACTGGTGTGGTGAGTTCCTTCAGTGCAGTTCCTTTGGGAATACTGTCACCGCAATGGGAAGCAGCTGTTTGGGGAATGTCATCCCCAGCCTCTGATAGGAACTCCCACAAGAAGCTGTGGGTAAAATCATGAAGTGAAGGATATTTCAGGTAGTTTTTGCTTGCAGACGAAGCAAAGGACTTTAATGAAATTCCCCATCCACTACATTTCTTCGGAGTGATTTTATTTTTTAAAGAAAAGGAGGATTATAATTATGCTTGTTTTCCATCCCATACCCATGCTTGTCTGCCTGCCTAAGGAGAAGAGGGGATTTTTTATGGGTAGTGAGAAACTAAAACTGTTGTCCTCCCTCCCCTGCTCCCATGAAGGCTGAGGATCCATAGGAAGCTACTCACTGTAGATGGTTTGGTGAGGGGCACCATCAATGTAGCCGTCGGCATTGATTTGGAGGTGGAAGCTGTTCCTCTCCGTGTCCGTGTAGAGGTGCATTAGGCAATCTCCATTCCCCCAGCTGGGATTCAGCAGTGGAGAGGAGTTGGGGAAAGCAAAGGTAGCCTTCAGGCTGCAGAGTACCAGGAGCAGGGAGCTGCAGGGTGCCATGGAGCACCTTTCCATGGTCGGTCGGGATCTGCAGCTGGATTCGCCTCCACGCTCCTTGCTCGCCCTTGTGCTGGAGTGTGGATCCTCAGATAGGTTCCCTTCTTCTCTGCAGAGGCTTATAAAGGGCAGCAAAATGACATCACACAGGAAAACCTTCTCCACATCCTTGATTTTTGGCAAAGCAACATTTTAAGTGTCCCGAAACCTCAAGGGAAGGATCTCTGGCTAAGGTGTGGGGGGGAAAAAATGTAAGGTTACTAAAGACAGCTCACAAAAGCTAATCATATGTTCAAATGTTATCTACAACCCTGTGACATCTGAAAGCTTCCCACGCCCCTACTGTTGGATCCAGGAAGGGCAATCCACTGCACTTGAACTGAAGGGAATGACCCTTCGGACCTGAATTATCTTTCTTTTTTTGCAGGCATGTTTATTCAGATTCCCACCTCCCCTCGGAGTTTCCAAACTGCATTCTGATCTAGCAAACACATTGAATAGAGCTGAAATTTTGTTGCAAATATATGAAAAGCTTGTATTAGGTTGCCCTGGGCCTGATCCCTCCTTAATTATGGTGTAAATTCCACACCAAGCCTGTTGGGATGATATTTGTGTCACTGCATTTAAGCAAAGGGAACTTGATATGAGTACACAACCCACTTCAAATAAACTTTTATTCCCTTTTATATCTCCTGTTTCGTTTTGAGCCACCTAAATATCTGAAGTTGGCCAAACAGCTGAAAATTATGTGTAAAACACTTAAAAACTGGGTGTTTGTTCCTGCATTGCACATCTTGCTGGCAGTTTTACAGTCATACAGGTTTGCTTGGGCAGTAGTTATGGGGTCTGAATCAAACCTGAAATCACTCATATCGGCACATTTTTAGTATTCCAGGTACAACAGGCAAGCTTGGAGGAGCTACAAAGAATATCCTGAGTTGGAAGGGACCAAGCTAAAAAGTAATAAGCAGATAGTGGTGTAAAAAATGTTCCAAGACACAAGCCCTGCTTCTCAATTGTCCTGCCAATGATCTGTGTCTTTAGAAACAAATCTGCTTTAAAAACAAACGTGGTTCTATTTATTGTATGAAAATGCTGTGCTAATGGGACACTGTATACAGGGGAATCATAGGAATAACAGGTTCTATAACGAGACTGTGTTAAGATTCCTTTCAAAAATTAATATAAAACCGAGGAGCACCAAACAATAAATGAATAATTTTCTTTGATGAAACCCAAGGATTTTAATTGTAGCAGTGTTAGTTTTGGTTACAGTCTCTAGTTGGACACAGCATGAAAAACCCTGAGTTTCATTAACAAGCTGTGGAGCGGTGCCATCAGCACATAATGGATTGATAATATTAGTGGATTGATACAACCGTAACCCAGTGCAAAAGTGAATCTCTTTTTTTTTTTTTCAATTGTTTAAAATTAGCAAAAGCCTGCCAAATCCTTCTGCCACACCTGTGTAAATCCAGAGGCTTGCATCAGTGTATATTCACCTGTGTAAATGACAGCACTTTTTAGCCAAAGTG
>NW_016690287.1:3241252-3351311 GCF_001604755.1 Lepidothrix coronata | reverse complement strand
TCATACAGAAGAAATTTCATACAGAAGAAATTCAACAGTCACCCAGCTGGCCTGTAGACCTGCATGTTGATTGCTATAGGTGGTAGGAAATAAATCCTACTTGAGATTAACTTTTTCTTCTTTAAAATCTGCAACTTTCTTTTTGGAATGTGCAAAAACAGTGCCTGCAGAGTTGCTCAAGGTTTACAGAATGTGGCACCCGTGCGTGCCCCCACACGCGTCCCCTTTCCCACAGTTTCTATTCCTGCGGTTGTTGCCTTTGCAAAATCAGCATTATCACAGAATCACAGAGTGGTTTGGGTTGGAAGGGAGCTTAGAGGTCACCTGGTTACAACCCCGTACCCGGGGCAGGGACACCTTCCATTATCCCAGGTTGCTCAGAGCCCCATCCAACCTGGCCTTCAACACTTCCAGGGATGGGGCAGCCACAATTTCTCTGGGCAACTTGTGCCAGGGCCTCCCCACCCTCCTAGGGAAGAATTTCTTCCTGATATCCAATTTAAACCTACTCTGTCAGTTTGAAGCCATTCCCCCTTGTTGTGTTTTGCCCCTGTGGTGAATGCAAGCTGGCTTGTCCCTCACTGGATAACTGAGGTAGTTAAAGTGCTATTGATCTCACTGAGTTAAACCTAGGCTAGTTATCATAACTCCCTTCCTTATGTTTTTGCATCATTTTGCTTTATTGCTTCTTCAATAAATTCATGTTGGACCAGTGAGTCCTGAGCCCAGGTCATAGAGCAACCCCAGAAAAAAAAACAAACAGGCTCTAATCACCTGGAATGACTCAGGATGGATCAGTTCTCATTTAATTAAAAAAAAAAAAAAAGAGAGACGTTCTTCTCCAAACGGCCCAGAGACAAACATAATTATAAGCTCTGTTGTTTTATCCATCATCGCTGCTGATTGCTCGTTTGACGTAAGTTGGTATGGTCACATTGTCCTTGGAGAAGCTACTCCAGAGCTGTGAGCTATGGGCCATGAAATCACAAGCCCATAATAAATCTGTGAATTGCAAACAGTTGATTTAGGGGACAAAAAATTTTGTCCTAACCAAGGCATTTTTGTCCACACCCTGTGACAAAAAATAGTCAGCAGTAATATGCATGCGTGAGATTCAGGATTGAATAATACGTTCAAATCTCATGATCCAAGGACACAGCTTGTTCAGCTCATCTGGACTTATTGACCCCTTGGATTTTAGCCAAACACTTTTCAGTAGACTATGCCTTCCAAAACAAACATGCTTTTGGATTGAGCTGGATGCAGAGCTTGGCTGGAGAAGGAAAAAAAAAGAAATCTCTGCTTGTGGCTGCATATTTGGTTGTTTGTTTTTATGATTTTTTTTCCCAGTGACAGCTATTCCCTCAGCCAGGATTGGTCACTGCAGTGAACTGCAATTCCAGTTTGCATTACATGTATTAAACCTAGAGATTCCTACACTGTTTATCTGAGCTTCAGTCTCCTCCTCAGTTACCCAACAGCTGGAAGAGATTCTTACTTCCTCCTTTACTCTCAGGTTCTGACAAGGGAACCAAATGTCCTCTTGACTTCTGCTGAGTCACTGTGATTCCAAACATGAGGCACAAGAGCTTGCAGTTGGGTCATTTTTCCAAGGAACGAAGTAGTGTGTAGTTAAATAACTTGGTCCTAAGTCTCTCCTTCATTGCTTAAACCAATGCAGAGCGCAGTGGCTTCAGAAAATGCCAAAAGTAAAACAAACAAAATAAACAACAACAACAACAAAAACTAATGCAGAAGAGATTTGGGGCTGTTTATTTTCTTTTATAAGCATATCTTAAGTTAGATAGCAAATAGTGACCAGCACTCTTAATCTGAAAGGTCTTTAGATCACGGCCTCCAAATGTCTGAAAAGGTAATGAATATCCACTGCTTTCCTTAGGAACAGTGGGAATGGGATTGGGCATTGCTAAGCTCCATGGGGACCAGACAGTTTCACAATATTTTAATTTGTTTGTAAATCGCTTAATGCAATCCAGACAACTGCCTCACCCCATTGTCATGCTCTGCCTTAAATGAATGTCTGGCTGTTCCCTGGAGAGGCTGGAGGGGGAATCCCTGGGTTACACACTCTGCCTTTGCCATTCCTTGCCTTCTGGGTCTCTTTATTAAGAGCACTACTTCTTAGTAAGGAAGACTATCAATGCAACCATTAAATAGAACAATGGCATCCCGGGTTGCACTGGCAAAAACACATCCAACAGCTTGAAGGATGTGTTAATTTCCCCTTTGGCAGAAAATGTCCCCACATCAGACACGCATTAGGCAACATGTCTAATTTTGAGGTTCATTTGCAAGAGAGATTTAAGATGCAGGATCAAGTCTAGATTGGTCATAGGATGTACAGGGAGAGGCTGTTGGAGTAGGGTTTGTTCATCCTCGGGAGATGAGGAGGCAAATCTGGATGCAGTTACAGAACCCCTGTGGGAACCTTTTCCTAGAGGAAAAGGTCTTTCTCCTCCAGTTCCAAAATAAGATTAATGGTGAAAATTCACATTAGCCTCTCCCTAATATTGGTAGTTTCCAGGCAAACATGTTCATCTCCAGAGTTATGAGGATGTATCTCAGTCCTGGAGGTCTCAGGTGAGGCTGATCAGGGCCACTAAGGTCAAATAGTGGCCTTGGGGCTCCAGCAGCAGCCCCTGCCAAGCCAGAGCTGGGATCAGGAGAGACTTGCCGTCGAGGGATGAGATTGATGTGGGGCACCTGTGGGATTTTATGGGGTGTACAGCTGCAATGGAAAGAGCAAAGTGGAAAGGGAGCGATTTAGGGCTGGGTTTGGGCCCCTTCTCAGCCCCAGGGGCTGGGTGGGCCTGGGGGGAAACAGGCAGATGGTTGCAAGGCTGGGGTTAGCTGGCTTACAGCAGAGCCAGTCCCTTTTCCTGACTGGGAGAAACTGGGGACAGGCATCCCAGAGCTGCTGGACACCCTGTGACATCCATACTGAGACCTATCATGCGCAACAACAAGTTCCAATAAGGACAAAAAGATCCAAGAGTCATTTGGGTCCTCAGGTCCCCATGAGATTTCAATGATGCATCCCGCCCCTTTCTCCCACTCATAGGATCAGCGTTGGGATCCAGGTCAGAAAATCACAGAGACTTTCTTGGAGGCCTGGATCAAACACATTGAGCAAGCCTGAACCTTAAATGTCAGGTGACACTTATGGACATAATGTACAGTGGTCTCAGACTGTGTCGGCCTGTTCGTTCCCATTTTTAAAAGAATTAGCACTAAGGTGTCTCACATAACTGTCATGTAAACTAGAAGGATTTCTTCCTTTTCCTACAGTACAGAAAATAAGGACCTATTAAATAAAATTTGATATTTTCCACCATAAACTTTATTGATCTAAAAAGGGAATGAGTGAAAATTACAGAAAATCAAAATGTTTTCACTTATCGTTTTTCTGATGTACCTGTACAACTTACGTGAAAGGTTTTTGTTTGTTGTATTTTTTGGGCTGTTGTTTTGGGGTTTTGGTTTTAGGTTTCTTTGTTTGTGGGTTTTGTTTGGTTTTTGTTTGTTGATGTTTTGGTTTGGTTTGTTTTTTTTTCTGAATTGGAAGCCTATTTTTTTTTCCACTGAGGAAAGCTATGGCTATATTTTTTCATGAAACTCTGCAGCATTTAGCTTCACGGACCAAAGCGATGCATGTGCAACTGATAAATCGTTTATTCACGGGCTAACAAGCCCTTATAAACCTCCCGTGACATCCCGTATTTCCCCCAGTTCTTAGCGAGTCCTTCCACTGAGTACTGTCTCCAAGGGCTTGCTGTGGAGACTACATCTCCCATAGTTCCTTGGGATATGTTCCTGTATAATGTTAACCCTTTCCCCACGAAACTCTGGTACCTGCTGCTCTCCTAGAAAAACTGCTAGCTCAGCAGTTGGTGGAGAACTGACTTTACTGTGATGCTTTGGTTTTTGCTGGTGGGGTAAATCTCTGCTCAGTACATTTCTTAACAATATTCTTGTTACTAAGTGTGAGTGAACCCCGTGTGGTTTTGAATTTCGTTGTGTATTTCCTTTTCCCCAGAGTTATGGTTTCCTCAGGTGGCACACTGCCCCCTGGCAGCCAGACCCCCGGAGCTCCCGATCCTTAAAAATATCTCTAGTAGTTAAGGAACTTCCCTGGTGCTGGAGCACCTCTGCTATGAAGAGAGGGTGGAGAATTGGGGTTGTTCAGCCTGGAGAAGAGAAGGCTTTGGGGTGACCTAATTGTGGCCTTCCAGTACCTGAAGGGAGCCCACAAGGAAGATGGAGAGAGACTATTTCCAAGGCCTGGAGTGACACAAGAAGGAGGAACAACTTCAAACTGACAGAGAGTAGGGTTAGATTGGATATTAGGAAGAAATGCTTCCCTGTGAGGGTTGAGAGGCCCTGGCACAGGTTGCCCAGAGAAGCTGTGGCTGCCCCATCCCTGGAAGTGTTGAAGGGCAGGTTGGATGGAACTCTGAGCAACCTGGGCTAGTGGAAAGTGTCCCTGCCCACGGCAGGGGGTTAAAACAAGATGATCTTTTATGTCCCTTGCAAACTCCTCTGTGACTCTATGAACTGGAGACTGTATCATTTGTGATCACTTATGGTGCCACAGCACGATTTGTATTAATGCACTCAGTGAGGTAACAGGAAAAACAGGATTTCTTAACATGCTTTAAAATCTCTCTCTTCGGTATAATTTACAAAAAACTTGTGCTTTCTTCTTTCCCGTTCAAGGTGCTCCGTGCTGCTAAACAGTATTTCCATGGAATAATTTGGCTTGGGAAGGATCTTTAAAGGCCATTTAGTCCAATCCCCCTACAATGAACAGGGACATTTGCAACTAGGATCTGCTCAGAGCCCCGTCCAGCCTGACCTGAAATGTTTCCAGGGATCGGGCATCCACAGGTGAAACCCGTGCCAGTGTTTCACCACTCTCACTGTAAAAAACTTGCTCCTTATACCTGGTCTGAATCAACCTTCTTTTAGTTTAAAACCGTTATTCTTTGTCCTATTGCAACAGGCCCTACTAAAAAATTTGTCCCCATCTTTCTCATAGGCCACAAATACTGAAAGGCCACCCTCAGGTCTCCGCAAAGCCTTCTCTTCTCCAGGCTGAACAATCCCAGCTCTCTCAGCCTTTCCTTACAACAGAGCTGCTCCAGCCCTCTGATCATCTTGGTTTCCCTCCTCTGGATCTGCTCCAACAGGCCCATACCTATGTCTTTTAAGTCATTCTGCCATCGAGGCCTAGGCTCGGGTTTTATGTTTGCAAAATCCTTGGCAAACCTTCGAGTTGGAAAATTTGGAGTGAAAACCAAATAGTTTTCCTGAACCATTTACCTGCCTAATGTTACGAAAAGTTGCTCGTCAAGGAGAAACCTGAATCTCAAATATTGTGTGGTGGCTTCACAGTTAAAATTGTGACTTCCCTATATAATGGTGCAACAGATACCAACACAGTGAGGGGCTTGAAGCATTTAAAGAGTATCGGCCATGAGGCGGGAGTCTCCTTTCTCACTTGTGCCCAGGTCTGTGGTACAGAATTCATGCTTGATCTCTCACATCTCGCTGCTAAATGAACAAAATAACCACCAGAGGGCAATAATGATAGGAATAACAGCTGATTAAAAATTGCAGTAATCAGCCTTAGGAGGCCAGACTCTTTTTACCTGTCTCTAGCACCATAGTCGTTAAACGGCCCTCAGATAGCAGAATAGAATCATAGAATTATAGAACAGTTTGGGTTGGAAGGCACCTGAAAGATCATCCAGTTCCAATCCCCTACCATGGGCAGGGACACCTTCCACTAGCCCAGGTTGCTCAGAGCCCCATCCAATCTGGCCCTGCAACACTTCCAGGGATGGGGCAGCCACAGCTTCTCTGGGCAACCTGTGCCAGGGCCTCACCATCCTCACAAGGAAGAATTTCTTCTTAATACCCAATCTAAACCTCCTCTCAGTTTGAAGCCATTGCCCCTCGTCACTCCAGGCCCTTGGAAATAGTCTCTCTCCATCTTCCTTGTGGGCTCCCTTCAGGTCCTGGAAGGCCACAATTAGGTCACCCCAAAGCCTTCTCTTCTCCGGGCTGAACAATCTCAACTCTTTCAGCCTTTCCTCACAGTAGAGCGGCTCCATCCCTCTGATCACCTTGGTGTCCCTCGCTCCAACAGGTCCATGTCCTTCCTCTCCTGGGCCCCCAGAGCTGGAGGCAGCACTGCAGGTGGGTCTCCCCAGAGCAGGGCAGAGGGGCAGAATCCCCCCTCCCCTGCTGCCCACACTGCTTTGGGTGCAGTCCAGGGCACGGGGGGTTTCTGGGTGCCAGCACTGATGCTGCCGTTTGCCCTGAACATGGTTAATACAGAATCTCTGTAATCAAGGAAAAAACCCGAATATTAAGAGGGACATAGAGTCAAAACACTACCAAAAATGTATAAAGTTTTATTGTAGGAATACATTAAACTATTGTGCACAGCACATACATATAAAAATAGAAGCAATTTCACAAACAATTGATTGGACAGTTTCGTGTTTCTTGCAAATTTACAGTCTCAGTTGTGAGTCCATATTGATTCAGAATATGAGGTATATTTTAGTGAAAAAAAAGTAATCTGAGAACTTTGGCACCATTTTACTGTGCAAAATAAAATCTTGGAATTGAAATAGTTAGTGAGGTATACAAATATTACTCTGCTTTTCCACTGTGTGTGTATCTGTGCCTCTGCACATGTGGGAAAAATACAGTTATTTAAGAACATGACTCAGTTCTAACGGGGGTGGATTAAGTCTGAAATTGTTATTGGATTTGTCTAAGGAAGAAGAAACCTTGAAAACAGGTATCAACTCCACAGGAGAATCCCATGTGGAAAATATGGGCATGACAGGCTGCTGTGGGGCATTCACAGCAATGCTTTCAGAGCTGTAGCCCATGTCATGACCCCCCATTAATGTACACTGCAATGAGATGTGCGTTGCAGTTCCTAATTTGGCCCTGGTCTGGGAAATCCCTTCACTTTCATGAGTTTTCTTTATGTAGTCACCCATCCATGAAACTTTTCTTTGGAAGAAGGTTTTTTGTAAGAGTTTGTCAGATGATGTTCATATTCACTCCACAGCCACCGTATAACGTACATTAGGCTTTCAAATGGTTTGGGTTTTGCCAGCTTAACAAATTTATCCTAAGGTGTGCAAAAGGAATGGTGGGCTTCCTAAATCCTCCTTCTCCATGATAATGGCCTAAGAAGGAGGAATTTAGCTAATCAAGCATGAGGCAGAACAGGATCAGGCCATTTCTCAGGCAGAGCTTAGCTGCATAACTTCTTGAACCCTGCTACCATGAGCAGCCCCTGGACTGCTTGCAGTGTGCCAAAACATTCCTCAGCTCCTCTCTGGAAAGCAGACTTGCATTAATTTAAGAAGCACCTCTGTCAAAGCATATATCCAACTGGTCTAAAACTCCACAGGGCTTCAGTTCTGCACTCTTTGTGCTGGAGGGGTTTCTTCCCACAGCTATTCCTCCTGACATATCATATTAGTCAGTATTCCTGGCATCGGGAGACCTTTTTTGATTTCAACCTTGACTTCAGTGTTGATCTGGCTGTCACTGATGTGTAATAAGGTAAAAATGCAGTATTGTAAAGAGTAACTCAGCAGAGTGACTGATGGGGCTTTCCAAATGCCCACCAAAACTGCTCCTGAAAGGGTCTGCAGTTCCTAAGAACAATCTCAGCCCAGCCAGCTGTGTCTGCACAGATTTGTAGCATCACAGAATCATTTAGGCTGTAAAAGACCTCCAAGATCTTCGAGTCCATTCTTTGACCGATCCCCGCCTTGTTAACTAGACCAGAGCACTGAGTGCTACGTCCAGCAGTTTCTTGAACACCTCCAGGGATGGTGACTCCATCACCTCCCTGGACAGCCCCTTCCAATGCCTGACCTCCCTTTCAGTAAAGAAATTCTTCCTTGTGTCCAACCTGAACCTCCCCTGGTGCAACTTGAGGCCATTTCCTCATTCTGACTTCTTGTGACCTGGTCTATGGTTTGTTCTCACCTTGACCAGTGTGTGAAAAACAGAGCCACCGAGTCTGATTCTCACCTTTTGTGTCAGCTATCCCATTGCTTGTCAGTACTGGCAACAATAAATTCCTCTAGGCTACACTGGTTTAAGAGGGAACAGATTTCATCCTATCCTAAGAAGACTGATTTAAGCTGTAATCAGAAACAAACTTGTGTGTCAGAATTCGAACCACATTTTCACATCCATGTACTCTTCCATCCTTCTTCAAACTTCATTTCAAAGACAATTAGGAATATAACACCAGGATACTGGTTGCCAGCTTATGCATTTCATCACAGCTGCAGTCTTCCTATCTCTACCTCTAGGGACTCTATGCGACTGTCAGATACCCTCCAAACTTTCCTCTGACCCATTCTTCCATCTCAGAATATCCTGATTTTTCATTTGAAATGCACATTTTTCCAAAGCAAACTGCTGTGCATGTTGTGGATGAACAAAGTGTGTCAACTTGGCTTCTCTCTACACACTGCAAGATCAGAAAATGAAGAGTAACTCCTTTCCTTCCAAAGCATCATCCAAAGCATCTCATTCATGTCCTGTAAGCAGCATTTCCCTCTTTTTTCTCTTCATGTAAACTGTGTTCAGTTTAAAACCAGCACTTACATTTCAGCCAAATAAATTCAAGTATCAATCACACAAAAGATGCTGGAAAACTGTATCTTGTTCACAAAACAATTGTCTTGACAGTTTTTCAGGAGTGGTGGCTGTCAGTACATCCTTGTGGGTGTGTTCTTTGGGCCGAATCTTCTGCACCTATAAACTGATAGTCTTAGTAGGCTAATTTACTCCAAGTGAGGATCTGGCCCTGACAGTGTTTTTCATGCATGTCAGAAGGCTCAAATTCAGCACGAATAGACACTCCCTGCAAATAGAATGGCATGTCAAGGCTAGACATAGCCCCATTTTGGCTGGCCGTGGGAGATAATCTTGCACTCATATATTCCCTTCTGCAGCAGCACGGCCCATCTATGCTGAAAATGCTCGTGCTCTGACATTGCATTGAATCTAGTTTCAAATTTAGGAGCACACCATCAATGCAGGAATCCCAAGGCTTCTGGTAACTGACATTTATAGTGACTATTGACTTAGGGCCTCTCAAAATACTCTTTCAAAGGCACAGGGAATGCAGCTTTGTTGGTGATCTGGAAGAAGGTTGTCAAAATAGCAAGGCGAGGTTATGGCCCATTTGTACGGCTTCTAGGAGAGCTTTGAAGAGTATTTCACACAGCTTGCTGTGTTCTTTTTGAAACTGATGCTTTGCAAGTGACAGAAATTGGAATTATGGCACAAATTCCTCTGTCCTAACTTGGGAAGGTTTGCTTATATAGCCTCCTTCTTTCTCTGTCCTCCATACCTCATGAGGTATGACAGAGAAGAACCAAATATATTTAAGGCGGTAAATAGAAAATTCAAAACAGAGAAGTTTTCTAAAATAACCCTTTGCTGGAAGCTTCCATGGATTTCTTACATTGTATAAAATGCATCCTGCAGATCACTTCTAGTTCTTAGAGATTAACAAAGTTCAGCCTAAATGAAACACAGCGCCTTTAAATATTTATGTTCTTTTAGGTGTGTATGCATATAAAGGCACCTGGGCTTTGAGAGACTGGGATGATTAATTCATTAAAAGCATGTAATTACATAGCTACACACTCACACATCCCATGTCTATATATATACAAGTACTTATATTAAAGATGTGCACATCATCTATATTTGAGGTAAGTCTAAACTAAGCTCACAAAATGCCATTCAAAATCCTCAGCTCCAAATAAGTTTTGCATTTGGGACCCATCTGTGATTTATCCCATGGCCCTTCCTGTGGGAAGTTGATTGCAGGTCTTCATTTTGCCAACCAGTCCGTGTGAGGAGACCCTGGAGAATCCCTTCCGAGACAGAGGGTCTCTGGGGACAAACAGTTTGATTGTGTAGAAACAGTTGTGGAATTGGCACCTTAGTGATCGAAACAGCTTGAGGACTTTGCAAGACAGGACACACACAGTCTGTAGAAGGGGAGGTGCAGGCAGATATTCAGGTCGAGTGAACTGCCTGAAGCTCTGGTGAAGCAAAATCGTCTGGTGATTTGGCCCATGATATGTAAACAGCTCGCTAGGAAAGGTTATTGTCTGAGGTAAATAATACTATTTAGTAAATAATAGTGATTTAGTGATTGATTAGATTGTTGCCCACAGCCGGTCCGAATACTTCTTTTGTATACTTTTGAATAATTTTCTTCCAAATCCTTTGCACTCCAGCTTGCTTTTTTTCTCTGTACAGCACCAAAGGAGGCACACAGCCATGTAAAATTTGTACAGAGTAGAAGAGAAGCAGCATCATATTATATATGTTATGTGATGAATCTAGTACAAATATTTTTATCCATATATACACATACATATATAGATTTTTTTTTCAGTGACCAGTATAAATACTACTTTACCTGGGAGCTTATTCCCCATGTGCAAAATGAAACAGTTTTTCCTGGGATTCAGTCTTCTCATGTTCATATTCTGGGTAAGAAGTGGGTCACTGTCATCGCAGGAGAAACCTTGTTTCCTCTCTTCACTCTCCCATGTTTGCTGAGGGCTATGTAAGTACCACGGTAAGCATTTGATTCATATGCATTGTAGTTATTGGGCAGCAAGGTTTCCTTGAATTTACATTCATCTTGGAAGACAGCCTGAAGCACAGTAAGGGGAGGGGGGGGGTGGAGAACAAAGCAGGTACAATAAATACTTCACAGGTCATTTTTCTTGCTCACATTTTTACAGAAGGGCTCGCTGCAGTGAGCAACAGGTGGTGCCTCAGCGACTGTGTCCAACAATAAATCTCCCTCCTCGGTGCTAATTTGGTGTCAGATGAACTCAGATGCCACCTGTCCACATAATGGACTGTGCACTTCCTGCAGCAGATCAACTTAATTAATTCTAAATGATGGATTTCTTCATTTTATTTGCAAGGAAAGATTTCTGTCAGCATCACGCCTTTTCATAGCTTAATTTAATACCTCCCCTCTGCCAGAAGTCCTGTAAAAAAAACTACACGCTAGATGTCAAAACTTCAGTTCTCTTACAAACACCAATGTCCAGGGAGAACTGCTTGCTCAGATAAGAGATTTGATTAACAATGAATCTTTTTGTTGATAAATCATTAGTGATATTTAACTATGCAGTGGGTTCTAACCTGGGAAGACAGTTTTGTTTTTCTCCACATTACATCATGTAAATCCAGGGATAAGGAGTCATCTGGGAGAGTGGAATGCAAGGACAAGAAGGAGACAAATGCATAAGAAATTAAAAGAGACAGAATAATTCTCTGACTTCAAATATCTGACACATGAGATGCCACCAATGCTGTGCTATTTGGACACCTGTGTGATAACACCATTCAGATCTGGTTGTGTGGGGGAAAACACACATCTCTTACAGCTTTTAAAAGTGTCTTTGAAGATAAACAAAACTGGATTGAAACTGGGGGGGATAGGGGGCAATCAAAGGGAGCTCTGAAGCCAGACCCTGCATTTCTTCAGGAAGACCCAGTCAAGCAAAACAGTTGGGTTTGTGGCACTCTTTAAGGGCTGGTGATCAGACATGACTGAAATAATATTCCTGGGGTGGAACCTCAAAATGTCCCTTATCTACCTGTGAAGGAATCAGTCAGGTTAGTAATGGCTATGGGGCTACGGGTCCTTCACAACTTTTGCTGTTTTATTAAGCAACTGGAATATTTTGTTGAAATTACAGCTGTTTCAAAGTAAAGGACTCTGCTATTCCTTGACAAAAGAGATCAGTGCTGTTCATTACTTTGAAATGGGCTCTTCCAAATGCACTTCCTAACAAGCACTTTTACTGCTGAATGTCCTGGAGATGTCTTGCTCATACCTCAGAAATTAAATTGCATTTAGATGACAAATCATCCAGATGAGGACAATGGTGACAGTGTTTCAGTATGATTTTCATTCCATTCTTAATAGCCATTATTTTCTCATCATTTGCAACTGATCTCACAAAACTGATCATTAAAATTAACCCCAACCGCATATGTTGGCCTCGTAGGGTAGACTTCCTATTTATTTTCCATGCTGGGGTTGTTTTTGGAAGGGGGAAGCATGTGGTCGTTATTTTACTAATAGCTCTAACTGTACCTCTCCTACACACAGTGCAATGCAAAAGGGAATCAACAGGTCTCACTTTTACTAGAATGTGTTTGCAGCACTGAGACCTTAGAAGAAGCCACTCAATTAATCTGTCCTATTTGTAGAATACATTCATTTTCCCAGGGTGCTCCCTGTACAGTCCTATTGGGAAGCTTTAAAACCCCAGACCTCCAACAGCACTAAATAACACTGGTGACACCAGGCTGGGCACGTTCCCTGTAGTTGCAAGGCTGTTTTCTCTGCTTGTAATCACAGATTTCCACGAAGAAAAAACCCAACCCAAACCAAAAGCAAACAAAACACCAAACCAAACAAAACCATTCTAAAACCTCTGCAGTCTTTGTTTAAACCTTGAAAAAGTATTTGCACTGACACTCACCGTTCCATACAACCTCCCCTTGCTGTTCATTGCGATGAAGAGAGCACTTTTCACCCCAAGCAGGCTGACAACACCTCTCTCTACAGTGGATATCTCAAAGAGACCTGAAGAATAAGACATTAAGCAGAAGTGTTATCACAGAATCTAGAGCTACTCCAAGGCAATTCATATATCATTATTTATTTTAAAACCCTGAGGAACTCATCATATTTTCTCTATTAGAGTTATCTCCCTAGTCTAGAGGTACACAGAGAAGATCTTGCATTTTCCCACATGCCATAGGCTTGGAAAATAATTATTCTGAAATCATAGTCACACACTGTGTAATCCCTTTGCTCTATCTGACTCTTTTGATCTGTCAAACTCTTGGGCTTTCTTATAAGTAAATTATTTTTATCTAATATACTATACTTCCAGAGGGTTTGTTATTAGCTTTAGAGGAGTGTGGCTTACTATTTTGAAGTCCCACATGACATCTTAGCTGCAAAAGATTTTAGCAACTGCCCTGTGCAGGAAATTCAAATCCATATGACTAATGCTTTTCTTTATTCTTACAGCTACAGAACAGCACCCACAAGAACGAGCAAACCAGGAACAGCAAGCCCCTTCCATGGGACACACTGAGTGTCCCAAAAGAAACAGTCAGCTGGGATTCAAAAATCATGCTTTGGCTCTTGGAACAAAGCGACGACCTCCCAGATTCAAAAGGCAAATGAGAAAATGAGGAGTGAGAAAATGCAGCAGAAGAGTCAGTTTTCAACCTGTTTCGGCTTTTTTCTCATCCGTGCAGTAAAGCAGAGTAACAATAAATTCTACCTAAATTTGGCTAAGCATTTGTGCCATGTTTCAAACAAAAGGGTCCTGATGTTTATTGATCCCAGAGACTTTCAAAAGGCAACAGATTAATAATACCAAGTAATAACATTTGCATTCTGCGAAGGGTAATTATTAGAGTTCACAGCAATTAAGTGACATCTATTCTATTTCATTTCTGGATGCAACTCACTGTATTGGTTTTCATTGTGAACTCCGCTTATCCTTCCATCTGGGAGGATTTGAAGGTGAAACCCGATGCCCACGTTGCAGTAAAGCCTCCGCTGCCTCTTGATTCCTAGCAAATAGTCACTCTCCCAGTTCACATCTGACTTCTCCCCTGACATCCCAGCAATGGACCTGGACAACAGAGATTGCCATCCTCTCTCCAGCAATGTGCCATTAGTTCTGCTTACAACGGGATGTGTAGAAGCAATCCCAGCTAGAAAGCCCAGGAGAACGAAGGCGGGGAACGTCCGGTGAACGCTGGCTTCGCAGGACATAGTGATGAGGAGTCTTTGTGCAGTGGCCATCCGGTTCACCTCCTGGGCACGTGGTCTGAATTAATGGCCCTAAAAATACCGCCCTTCTTGTTTTTCTCCCTTCAGCATGGTGGCAGAGGCTTATTTTTGGAAAGCAAATAGAGATTGCTGACCTGAAACTAAAGCCTGAGAGCAGTTGGGTTGGGAGCAGAGACAGGCCAGCAGGACTCCGACTGGTGGGGAACATGTTTTGTAGATCCTGCTCCCCAGTGGGCAGCCTCGGTTATATTTGATTGAGCCATCTTTATAGTGCAGAGGCTGTCCCTCCCCACATCATCACTCTGACATCAACAGCTTGCCAAAGGTAAGCCTGCCACAGCTGTAACAGTAACCTGCCGTCCTCCCCGGCTGGCCGAGCTTTGATGAATGCTGTCACCCAAGACTGGAGGCAGGAGTGGGATTTCATTGGCTGTGGAAAGCAAAGGAGTCAAATTGGCCGGCTAGTCAGAAGCCTCACAGCTTCCTTATTTAGAGGAGAAGGTGTAAAAACAGTTGAGGACCTCATCAGTGAGCAATGAAAAGTTTGCAGCCACTTCCTCGGTGGCACTATCACCAAGCGTCTCAGTATTTGGGGATAATTGGCTCCAAGTGGCCATTGCTCTTTTTGTACACACCCAGCAAATCCAAGGCACCTCTTCCTAAGCGATCCACATGCTAAAGCTTGGTCTGTACCTCTCAAAGGAGAACTCCTGGCTGGTTAACAGACAGGTAAGCCATGCTAAAGGGAGAGGAAGCCCCTGGGCTCGCTCCTGCTGCCTTTATTGCAGTGTTAATTCTGCTGAGCAGGGCGTGCAGGCTGGAGCATTGATCCTGCAGTGACACATAGCCAGGTACATTCAGTGTTCATGTTGTTCACTGAGGTGACTTCAAGATGATCACATTTATTTGGGGAGGGTGTAATTGCCTCCTGCAGGGGTGCAATTTTATTTGTATGTGCAAGACAAGGACTTAGGTAATGTGCTAAAGAAGAGGGAAAAGGGAAAATGGCCACAGCTCCCTATTGTTTCACTGTCTCCTTTCCCCGAGCGCAAATACTCACTTTATTTTTTTTAATAACATATGACTATCTTAATTTACCTCTCCTTCCATCTGCCTTGCTTTTTTTCCCCTCATTTTGCACTGATACTGTTTCAGCTTCTTTGGGGTTGGACAAATTAATCTTTTAAATTAGTTTCACGGGAGTTATTAAAATATTAGTTGGAGGAAAACAGCTGAGATTTATACAAATATTTTTGCCAATATGACTGTCAGCTTTTCACAGCAAAGAAACTGCATCTTCTGTGTCATTTGAGATGCCTGCATGTTAAGGAGGAGAGTACCTGGAAGTGTAATTGAACTGAGCACACCCAGCGTGAGAGAGTTTCACATTAGGAGCAGTGTAATATGAGGCCTGAGCCACTGCAAACCCTTCAGCACAAGACCCCTGAGGGAAGGGGAGCCCATGGCAGCCCTGAGGCAGGTGAACAGTCAGATCCAGTGAAGTATGTAATCGTGATGGCTCTCTTGAGAGAGGCTCAGCTGTAAAATCATTGGGAGGCACTGGACTAGATCCTGTGCCAGGTGACATTCAAAACCTCTGTGCTTTTGCTGAAGCAGCACTTGAATATCACAGAATCACAGAATATGCTGAGTTGGAAGGGACACACAAGGATTATCGAAGTCCAGCTCCTGGCCCTGCACAGAACAGCCCCAGCAATCCCACCACATGCCTGAGAGCATTGTCCAAACACTCCTTGAACTCTGCGAGGCTTGGGGCTGTGACCAAAGGAATCGTACCTTCTGCCTTTTGCTCACAAGAAAAATCTTCAAATCTTTGTCTCATCCTACTTCACCTCAAGATTTTTCATCTATGCAAAACACATATATAATTTTTAGGAAGGAATATCACTAGTATTTTCTGGCCTCTTAGCCCTTGTGAGAGGGCAGTGTCAGTGGGAACCAAAGCCCAGGGTCACTGTTACAAGCATGGAGCACTCATTTCCTAGTTTCTCTACAGTCTGAAGGCCTGCCCATTCCCAATGCACATGACTCCTGGAAACATTGCCTGATTTCAGAGCCATCACTGTCTGTTAAAATATGCATTGTAATATTTCCTTTCCACTTTTTCCCCCCCTTAAAGAATGTTTCAAGTGTAATGGATAGATTCCCATCATCAGCTTTAATCATCTTTTAATCACCTTTGCATTTTTATATCTTATTCATTAGGTTTCTCATTGCAAAGACAAGCCATGGGCTAAAAGAGTTTCTCTAACTTGTGTTGCAGATTCCCTACAAGGTATTCTGACGGCCCAAGTCAAAGGAACACTTTGTGGGATACACTGTGTCTCATCCCAACACCCTTGATCCTAGAAGAAATACCAAATAGCAGGACAAAAAAAAAAAAAAGGGGATAAATTCTGACAAGTCTGTGGGATGCACTGCTTTACCTTTTAGTCAGCCCAGCTGGAAAGTGACTGCTAAGGGCCATGGTGGACCAGGGGACAGCCTTGCTCTGGTGGTTTCTTCCGAGCAAGTAGATGTGACAGCATTCTGTGTGGAGAGGCTGGCCAGAACACTTGCAAAAATCAGGACTTCTCCTGCTGGACCTGAAAACCAAACTAAACAGCTAAAAAGTTGTGATTTCACTGGGACACCTGGCCCTTATAAGAGCAGGAGCCTTGGTATCTGGCCCAAGACAGAGTGGTGTGCAGCTGGGAGATAAAGTGAATACTGCAGTCTTGTGTTGCTCAGCAATTCTGCATTGGAGCTGAAATGAGTTCTGGAACCATTCTGAAGTCAGACCTGTGGTCAGCAGTTTGCTAAGTTTCTGTGTATTTGCATATGAAGATGAATTGTAATGTTAATCCTGGAGCTTCTCATTCAACTAGGCAAGCCTTTTTTTCCTCTAAAAGATGTCTCATTCTTGAACTTGTGCTCCTGGCCCATGAAGCAGCTGTTTCCAGAAAACACTCTGTAACCTTTTAATTTTCAGACAGCATGTTGTCCTGGATTCATGTGCCTTCACAGAAGGCATCAAGGGAGAGACCTATAGCATTTGCAGTAAAAGAAACCCTCCAAAACCTCAAAAATGGTAAAAATTTACTTCAGCAGTCAACCTCCGCTTACTGGAAATCTTAAGACCCAGGATGACAGTGCTCACTGCCTAATTAAAGTAACGAGTTTTCATTGTCGGTATTTTAGTACAATATTAAAATAATCCCCTTTGGAACACAGCAGCACAGCAAGGATCCACTTTCAGATAGTCTAAGAAAAGTCCTGCAGCTGAGCAGTAACATGATATGGATGCAGAGCACGTCTTTCAAAAAAATGCATGATGACTTAGGGATCCTAAGTTCCATTTTCAAATCTCTTCAAAGTCTCTCCCTATTTTAAGGCCTGGAAAGAGCAATCCCTCATTCAGAAGGACAGATTGAAATTGTTCACCTCGCCTGTGAAGCCCCAGGCTGGTGGTGGTCAGAGGAGACAGGAGATTTCCAGGTGGCAAATCCGTAGGGCAAGTGTTGCAGACTCTGGACAACCTGCATAAAACTCTGTAAGCCCAAGAATGACCATGGAGCCCTATCAGACCATCTTTAGTGGTTTGGCGTTTGTTGGCCAGCATGTAGAGATTTATAACACAAATACAGGGGCTATTATGAATGAAATATGAAAGCAGCAGGAAAAAGTAATCAAGAATCACAGAATATGCCAAGTTGGAAGGGACCCACAAGGATCATCGAGTCCAACCCTTAGCCCTGCACAGAACCATCCCTAAGAGTCACACCATGGGCCTGAGAGTATCAGATACAGCAAAAGTTGTAGGGCTGGGCTGTATTGACACCCAAGGACCCCCAATAGCCATAAAACTGATAAACACTGAGGAGTGTGTTGTTGGCATCAAGACTAATTTGGATAGGGCCACAGCATAGGTGATTAATCAGCAGCAGTTGTGAGCCCTGGTAGCAGGAGGGTGACAAAAATGGTTATAGCACAATTAATTTGTTATTTGTCTCCCCATTATCCAACAGAGGGGCAGATTTGTTGTCATACCAAAACCCAGAGTGAACAAACAGGACAACAGGCAGCAATCTTGGCTAAGACTCTTGAGGGCTAATAAGCTCTTGGAGGCTGAATCAAGCAAACTTCTGAACCAAAACTGTCACCTCATTACAGCTGCTGCCTCTTAAAACATATACAAGACCTGTTCAGACATGGTTTGTTATTGTCAGTAAAGAGGAACCCAAGATAGTGGAGAGTTAACAGAGGTCCTACTTCATCCTTCATGTCACACACACAGAGATCCTGGCTAGGCCACTCGGGCACATGCATGTGAGTACATGGGTAAGAGAGAGGTCTCACCACAAGGGCTCTCGCTGAGATTTCACACACTGCAGGCAGGCACAAATCACAGAACAGCTTACTGCTATTTTTTTTGGAGGGAAGTGGCAAAAATTATCTACTCCCAAAGGAAACTGTGGAAGATTTAGGACTAGGGAGATTCTAGTTTCCTTGAAAAAAAAATCTTGGTTTACTGCTTATTCATGATAAATTCATTTTCTGAAGAGGGAACATCAAACACAGATACAGTCAAATACACCCATCTTTGCCTCCTGAAGTGGCCATGTCTGTCTCTCCATGTCTTACAGGAGTTGGAATGACAGTCAGAAGACAGAGTGGTGACTCCACGGAGAACCTGTGGCTTCCCAACTGCTGCTGTGCCCACCAGCCCACGCTGCTTCTCTCATCACCTCCTCAGCTGTTCCCACTCTGCAGGGACAGGCAGTCCAAGGGTAAAAGGCTGAGCTGGAAAAAACAGAAGTGACAGCCACCAGCCCCCACAGGGATCTGCTTGGTATTATTTATCAGAAGAGAGGAATGACAGGGTGCATGTTTAATTTGGGTTTAGTTTGTCACGTGTATGGTTTTCTCATTACAGCAGGAACAGGGATGCTAAATGCCACTTTTAAGTAACATAATGAATAGGAAAGCAAAAAACCCTTGTTTTTATTGTTGGTGATGAGATTTTGTCCAATGGCCCAACTGACCAGCTCTCTGGGTGATTCCTGACTATGGAAACTATTCAGATTAAATGATGCAATCCAGTATAGATGATTAAAGGCAATTTCTGCCATTTTCCAGGTAACTTCCTTGTGTTGTTGAGGACTTTCTTTCTCTTGCATGTCAATTCTTCATCTGTTGGTCTGGATCCTTCCTCATCTCTTGAAGGGGAATTCTGAAACCTTTTGTGCAGTCATCTGAGCTTTTCCCTGTTTTTTTCAAGCTTTTTTTCCCCTGCATGGTGGGCAACACTTGAAGTTCTGAAGCTTGTAATTCATTTTTTGACAGCAGTTTTGACTTGTAGTTTAATTTCCATAGAAAGAATCCTATTTTTGAAATCTCCTCCTGTCCTCTTCTCCTGCCCTTTTCCCATTCTCCCTGCTGTGTTGGTGGGGGAGGAGAAGGTGGGAATATGCTGGGTGGATACTGCATCCTGGAGTCCTGGTCACAGCTACTTGAGGGGTGGAAGTGAAACTCCTCAGATCCCTGATATTTAGGGAAGTAGTATTTAGTTTTTAAATGGAATACAAGACTTGAACCAAAGCATAACAGATGTTTCCAGCACATGGCAGGATTGCCCACTTGTCCCCAGGAGGTGAGGAAAAACAACACTACCTCATGTTTTGGCTGCTCTCACAGTACCTTCAAAATCCCATAGGTCAGACAGGTGTGTTACCCTTGTTGTTGTTTTGCTCTTCCACAGAGGAAGTTATGAGTTACTGGGAGAGTGACAGGAAGGGGAAAGGGGAAATATGCAGGCTCTCCCACAAGGAGAGAGGAGAGCTTGGTTCAAGGAAAAGGATTCTTAGGCCGCTTGAGGTGGGAATCTGCTTTGTATTCAGACACCAGTGTGTAGGTCCATGTCCACTGAGGATTTAAGGTTGCAGAGCAGCCAGTGGGGATTTAATTAATACAGTCAAGGAGCCCAGGAACTGACACAGCTCATCCCCCAGTAGCTGTCTTTTTCAGAGGGAGCTGAAACAGTCTTGGGACTCCATCACCTTCATTGACAAGGTCTGTGTTTCACAGGAGCTGAGACACATGGATGCCTTCTACTCTGGAGACAAATCTCTTCCCTGGCATTCAGCAGCCTCCCTGGGAATGGAGCAGCAAATAGACTGCAGGTAAAGGTGTGTTAGCTGGTTTTGGATCCAGCAGCATCTGCAGGGATGTCTGCTTGGAAACCTCTTGCACCTCTGTTCCAATGGCACAGACATGTTTCTCAAAGTCTGAAAAGGAAGCTCAAGTCCATAATCAGCATACTCTTCCTGCACTCTTGCATCAGGTGGGTGTCTCAGTATTCTGGTTGCTGTATCCTGGATGTTTTTTTGGGGTGAGATGTGTGTTCAGAGACCACTTTCCTTTAGTTTCATGGAATCATAGAATGGCCTTGGTTAGAAGCTGCCTTAAAGATCATCTCATTTTAACCCCCCTGCCATGGGCAGGGACACCTTCTACTATCCCAGATTGCTCAGAGCCCCATCTAAACTGTCCTTCAACACTTCCAGGGATGGGACAACCACAGCTTCTCTAGGCAACCTGTGCCAGGGCCTCCCCACCCTCCCAGGGAAGAATTCCTAGTATCCAGTCCAAACCTCCTCTCTGTCAGTTTAAAGCCATTCCCTCTTGGCCTGTCATTACATGCCCTTGCAAATGCTGGAGTATTTGCACATTCCCAGCTACACAAGGGTGGGTGGAGGGTGGCAGCATAATGCACAATCCTGACCCTGCCTGCATCCAGATCTGAACTTGGGAGAACATTTCTAAAAGGCATCAAAACTCCAGATCGAGCTAAGTGACCCATGAAGGGTTTTGAAACACTTGGCTCCTGTCATCAGCGGCATGAGCCTTCCATGTGATTAAGACCTTGGCTACCTAGCTAGAAGGAGTTCAGGGACACAAGGAATGCCTATTCTGCAGCTTAGGTCAGGTCTGAAGGTGCAGCTCTGAGCTTAAAGGAGCAATGGGTAGAGGATGAAGTTTGGAGGGCAGAGATGGGGGGAGGATGTACAGATCAATTACAGCCTCCTGGTGCACTCAAGGCTCTGAAAAAAGTGTCCTTAAAGACTGGGGATTCCTGGGGATTCCATGCTCCCTCTGACTGTCCGTTCCAGTGCTGCACTACTCTAAAGGGTAAATATTTTTTCGTTATAGGACTTTGTCCTTAAAATTGTCCAAAAGATCAAATTATTTGCCTTCAGTTCCTGGGACCATAAATTGAACTGGTGTCATCTTGAATTTTCAATGGCTCAAAAATGTCATTTTAGCTTAAAGATGGAGCTGGAGTTTTCCTTTCATGTTGCTATTTATGTGAATCTCTGTAAATAGGCAAACAAGGATGGGAGGGTAGGGGAGTTTTATTTCATCGTTATTTAGTATAAATGCATTGATTCCTGGGACTTATGAAAAAGGACCTGAGATTAAGCTGAATCCACAAGAGTAACAGTAGATTTTTAATTCCCTCTTTGCATATAAAACTATCACCAGAGGTCTGGTAAACCTGCAGGCTGCATTCTCAGAAAGCCACCTAGATGTGTGGCTAAAGCTCAGTTAGCCACCAGAAATTCATCCAAAGAGGAGGTCCACTGGCTAAATGATGAAAAGTAGCCATTTCAGAAGTGATTCTGCATTCTAGTCAGGTTTGCAGGCTAAAGCAACCAGGATGAGTTTTCATAACGTTAGTAATTCAGGTTTTGTTCCTACAGCTCCTTTTCTGAACAGGGGAAAGAGAAAGGGGTAATTTTTGGCTCCTCAACAGCAGCAAAAGTAATACAGCAAAGAGGGCTCAAAGCTATGCCGTAGCTTATTGAGGAGTTCCAAATTTGTATAGACCTTGCAAGGGACCATTGTTGCAAGACAGGTGAGCTGTTTAAGTCAATGCAACTGCTAAGACTTAGTTCTGCAAAGAAAGATTGAGGTAAAAAAGTCTGTCCAGGAAATGTAAACATGTGGCAGATGGTTGGGATCAATCAGTACCCAGCTTTTAGCACTCTGCACTCTTGGAGTCTGTGGTTGTTGGCACCTGTGGAAACTGGGACTGCTCACACTCTCAAAGTGCTGCTGCAGATCAATGAACTGACCTGACTTACGTAAAGAAAGGCACATGTAGAAGGTAGAAGGAGCATTAAGGAGAAGAGGGTGCAAAATAAGCAGTAGTGAACCTCTTGGTATGAGATGAAGGAGATGAGACAGCCTCTATTTCAATGGTATAACAGGATTAGGAAAGAAATTATGAACAGAAACATGGAAAAAGGTAAAATATGACACTAGAAAAGTGGAACTGAACTCTGTTCATTCTATGAGACCTGGACTATTGCCAGGAATAATGTATTCCCAGGGCCAAGGCTTTACATTTGTTAATGGCAGACTGCATGAGAGTCCTGTCAACCCATCCCTCCACCTTTCCAGGGTCCTGCTGGATGCCAGCCCTACCCTCATTATATCAGCCTTTCCTACAATTTATTGTTGCCAACTACAAACTTGTGGAGTAAGGGAAATTAAACTAATCTGGTGCTAGTGATGGATTCTTCCTCAAATGCCTACTCCATTCATGCAGCATATTGTTTCCACTCCCCAGATTATTATTCGTTGTGATTTTCTACCATCATACATAGTACCCAGACTAAAAAGGGATACTAAAAAAAGCAGGTTGGGTTTCTGCCCAAAAAGACCTTATTCTTTAACTTCATCTTTTTCATCATCATGGCTGGGCTTTGTGAACGAAGATTTGGGAAGGGCTCTACCCATGTTTGTTACAAGCACGCTGGTGGCTAAAAAGGCCAATACAAGACAGGCATGTCCGGTTGCCAAAGGCACAGCAGAAAGACTCCTTAGGTGGTAAATTCTGCAAGACACGGTTCTTTCTGCATTGTCTTTTCTCCTTGAGAGTGATCCTGCAGGTGTTCTCAAAGGCATCAGCCACGTTATAGATGGTGTGTCTCCAGATCTCCTGATCGAAGGTCAGAGTAGACCAGTTATGTTGATCAATATGGCCAAGGCTGAGATGTTGTTTCAGGGAGTCCTTGTATCTTCTCTTCGGGGCTCCTCTCTTGTGGTAGCCGGTGGTGAGTTCACCATAAAGCAGGATCTTAGGGAGGCGGTGGTTGGTCCTTCATCCTGGAGACGTGCCCTTTTTAACACCCACTTTTTTATCTGTGTATGATTCTAGATCATAGAATATTCTGAGTTGGAAGGGACCCACAAGGATCATCGAGTCCAACTCTTAAGTAAATGTCTGGTGTGCTCCTAATCCATGACCATACAATACACTGAAACCAACTGTAGCTTCCCTCCCAAAGCACAGCCCAGAGGTTTTTAATCAACTAGTTTTAATTGATTACACCAATCATTGCATAATATTTTTAAAGCCTGCAAGTCCCATTTTCAGAAAGGGCTGCAGCCACCTTGTTACTTCTTTGTCGGGAACCACAGTGTAAGGTATTTGTTGTGATGGTTTTTAACATATGGAAGATCAAGATCAGATTCCTAAAATATTCTGAAAACCAGTTATAGCTTTAACAGTGACCGCGGTTAAATATAAAACCCAAGTAATTCGTTCTATTAAAAAGCTCAAGTCTTATTTTTATCAAGTGATGTTATGAGGGCATGTTCTAAATCAGCCTAAAGCTCTTGTAGCTACAAGAGCTTCACTTCTGCAACTTTTTAACAGCCCAGTTAAGTTGGTACAGCTTCTTGTGCATGTTGTTAGTACAGAATTCTTCCTCTGACACTGCCCAGATCTGACAAACTCCAGAAGATTAAACATTTGAAGAAGACAGGCGAAGAAAATGCAAGAGCTGAATAATAATGTTGAGTTTATTTTCCCCCTGCAAAGATGAGTCTCATTTGGACAGGGTCAGGTTGCGATGGGCACAAAGGACTAAGAAATAAAACCATACATTTTATGCATTCATGTAACACTTCTCTTGACATCCCTCTCCACACTACCCTGCACTACTCCATACACACAGGCCCAGTTTAAGATTATGCTGCTAATGATGATATGCAAGTATTCCAAGCATCCCCTAACCAGAATGTGTATTCCATACAGGATTAAAGAACAGTTTGCCTGATGCACACTGGACAGGCGGTACGGAGCAGGGTCAAGGCAAGCATGTAGCAGAGCTCTGAAATTTCCTTTTTGATCAAGCAAGTAGTGAGCATATGTTGGCTCACTATGGAATGTGTGCTCAGCTTACTTTAGCGGAGTTTCAGCACTGACCTTTTGCTGCATTCCTCCAGCAGCAGTAAAATGGTTCTGCTTAAGTAAACTGACATATACCACGTGCAAACGCAGCTGTCTTCTCCAGCCCATCATTTCTCCTACTGTTACAAAAAGCCTGGAGGCATGGCAATGCTGTAATTTAATGTGTAATAACCTCCCACGAAAATAATGTTGTGAAAATTAATTGTGCTCGTGGCACAATAAAATCCACCTTGAGAAACCAGAATTGGCCACAGGAGTGCATGCTAATAGGCCCTGGATTGTTGTACTTTATTACTATCTGTGTGACAAACACAGGAAGCACCACCTCCAGCTTGACCCATCCTTACCTCTCTCTGATTGCTTTATGTTTTCCATCTTTTGTTCTTGTTCAGCTTAGTTTTTGTAAGTGTCTGGTGGGTCTGGTCTCCACTGTAAAACTGTACAACTCCACTGCAAAAATTAAGATGGACCATGCAGCAAGCAGGTGACTCAGCAGGCAGTTATTACTGGGCAGGATGCTTCTTTAAAGAGCTATTTGTGATGTCAAGTGCTGCCATCAGTGAGAGCAAATCAAAGGGACACAGCCAGATTTTGCACCAATTTGGTGTCATTGCACTGCATGAAGACCAAGGCTTTCCCAGACAGCTTGCAATTCCAAATACTCCTGTTTATGAGATGCATTAAACTCAGACACTTGGGCTTGGCTCTCAGAAAGTGCTGAATGTGTCCCATCTGAAAGCCAACCTGCTTTAGTTTGGGTACTCAAAATGAAGACATTGCTTGGTGTTCGGATACTCAAAAATGAAGACATTGCTTGGTGTTTGGATGGACAGGAGAGCTCTTTCCTTTATGTGCATGGCCTGAGCTTCCCAAAAGTCACAACTGAAAGCATCTTTCCCCATAAAAAAATCAAGTAGAAAACACAAAAAAAGACATGGATCCAACATTTCTTGCATAAAGCCTGCACTGCCAAATTCTTGATGCCTTTTTCCTAGAATCATAGAATCATTTGGGTTGGAAGTGACCTTTAAAGGCCATTCAGCCCAACCCCCCTGCAATGAGCAGGGACATCTTCAACAGATCGGGTTGCTCAGAGCCCTGGTCAGCCTGACCTTGAATGTTTCCAGGGATGGGGCATCCACCACCTCTCTGGGCAACCTGTTTCACCACCCTCATTGTAAAAAATGTCCTCCTTGTGTCTAATGTCAGTTGACCCTTCTTTAATTTAAATCCAGTATCCTTTGTCCTGTCACAACAGGCCCTGCAAAGAAGTTTGTTCCTCTCTTTCTTATAGATGCCCTTTGAGAACTGAAAGTTCCCCTGGAGCCTTTTCTTCTCCAGGTTGAACAACCTTGATTTTCTCAGCCTTTCCTCTCAGGAGAGTTGTTCTATCCCTCTGATCATCTTGGTGTCCCTCCTCTGGACTCTCCAAAAGATTCTGTGCTGGGGACCTGAGGGCCCCCTCATTGCAACAACCAGGATGTGCTGACTCACCTGGTGGGTCTCACACCCAGACAAGGGGGCAGACTGTCCTAATCAATAAATATCTACTTGTTGTAAAGTAATTATGGGCAGAAGAAGAACTAGAAAATGTTGTTGTCGTCTTTCTGCAAAAGATTCCTCACTGTAAACCAAAGTAAGATATAACTGTGGTAGTCAGATATAAATATGGTGTACATAGATAAAGAATCAGCGTGACTGAAAGCCTCTTCTTCCAAACTTTATAAATGAATACCCTTCATGTGTTCTGCACATCTCAAAGATTCTTTTTTTATTTTTAATTAACATGATCCTTTTAATTACAATATAGGTGTGAGATCATGTTGGTTGGAAGGGACCTTTGGAAGTCATCTAGTCTAACCTCCCACTTGTATTAGGACTCCTGCCAACCCTAGAAAAGATCAAGCCATGGCTGACCTTCATGTTGTATTTCCAGCAGTAGAGAGACAGCCATCTAACTTAACATATGATGATTACTATAGGGCTAAGAATAATTCTCTGACTAGGGGGATCTTTTGAATACACTGGATGGTACCTGTTGCAAATACCTCTGGCAGTCAATTTTCCTCTTTTCTTTATTTCTTTTTCTTTCTTTCTCTCTTCCTTCCTTCCTTCCTTCCTCTTTCTTTTTTTCTTTCTTTCTTTCTTTCTTTCTCTTCTGTGAAAATGTAAGCACCTGAATAGTGTTACTGATGTGAATGAATGGGTCTATTAATTTGTTTTATTTTTCACGAGATATGTACTGCCCACACTGATGCACTGCCAACAAGGGGGATTTGGAAAGCATGGTTTTGAATTTTGTGGAGCTGTATATGTTCTTACTGTTAGAGATAGGCTGGGAAGTGAAATCTTGGGCCAAATGCTGCCAAAACTCCCACAAAGTTCAGTAGGGCTGGTATTTAACATTGTGTTGCCATAAAAAGCCCTGAATTTGGCTTAGGTGGGCAACTGAGTGGAGAAGACTGACTTTAAAGTCAGCCACTATAAGAGCACTCAGCAAAGACCATCACAGGAAGGTTTTAGGGCTTTAGCTTTTCAAATTCTGTAGTTTCAGTACAAACAACTTTGATGGTCCTCTTTACAGAGCCATTCCAGTTCAAAACCTGCTGTTTTCATGGGGAGAGCTCACAGCTGCTTGAGTGCAGTGCTCTGGCTGGAAGGCCTTTGTAATGACCTTTTTGACCCTTGTAACGATCTTTTTCCTGGTATGGGACTTCAATTATAAGAAATTAGCTTCAAATGACCTGTGGGTGCAGGTATTTTCTTCTGAGGCCTTATCAGAATCTGGACATATTACTTAATTCCCAAGTGATTTTAAGTGATCTAACTTTTCTATAGCTGTATAATGTTTCCAATCAGCATAATTTCCTGATCTAAAACTACTTTTTATCTCTTTCTAATTTATCCTATCATTACCTGGCCCGCAGTTTGCAGCTTCATAGAATCACAAAATCACTTAGGTTGAAAAAGATCTTTAAAGACAATGGACTCCTGTCATAGTCCATTTTCATAGTTTCAAACTATGACAACTCCAAACACTAACACTGCCAAGTCCACCACTAATCCATGCCCCTGAGCACTACATCCACATGTCTTCTAAATCCCTCCAGGGATGGTGACTCCACCACTTCCCTGGGCAGCCTGTGCCAGTGCTGGATAACCCTTTCTCTGAAGAAATGCTCCCTAACATCCAATCTAAACCTTCCCCTAGCAAAACTTGTGACCCTTTCCTCTGTTCCTGTCACTTATTCCTTGGGAAAAGAGACCAAACCCCACGAGGCTACAACCTCTTCTCAGGGAGTTGTAGAGAGTGACAAGGTCTCTCTTCAGTGCTAACAACAAAAACTCCTCAGGTCTGCTGCCTGTCTTCTGCATGACTGTCAACTGTGTATCATTCAAACTCTTGAATGCTTCCATTTTTAAATCAATTTAGTAGAATAGATTGTTTGATGCAATGATAAGCTTTCTAAAAGGACTAGATAATTTGAAACACAGGGACTTTGCTGGGTGTTGGGCACTTCAGGGGTGAGGCAGCTAATTTTCATTAAGGATACAATAATTTCATTTCAAGCTCTGCCTTCTGTGTTATGGTCACTCAGAAAGATGCCAGCAGTGTATTTTTATCTGCAGTTCGTATTTCTCAACAGGAAGATTCCAGAGAGCTGAGGAGCACTATCAACGCAAGAGCGGTGTGGACCATTTTACATGTAGCAACATCAGCTTGCAAGACTTGCCTGTAATTTATGGACTGCCTGGAAGAAAGAACCACTTCCATCGGCAGGGAGAATTGCCTAAAATGGCTAAAAACACATCCAAGATAACAATTGGTGGTCAGGCAGCGGTTTCCAAACAACTACTCAACAGAAGGACTCACATCCTCTTGTGTAACTGGTCAAGCTTGAGGCCAAGCTCCTGTCAATGACCCACTGCAAATTCCATCTTTTATTGGTGAGCAAGGAGAGATTCAGTCCTCAAAAAAGGAGGCTTGGCTGGCTTGTGCTGTTAGGATTTCCGCTGTGGAAATAGGCACGGAGAAGACTGATAACATGGATGAGGAGGGGCGGAAGGAAGCAGGCCCCTGTTTGTGGAGTGCTGCTATTTCTGCTGGGATTTAAAACTGTCCTTTGGAGCAAAGTTGAAACAGTCACTATAAATGACTTGCATGAGTGAGTACAGAACATTTTGGAGGATTATAATTTATGCCAGGCAGGAGCTGTTATGGCTCAGTTTAAGGAACTCAAAATAAGATTTCTGGGAGACAACCAAGCTAGTTTCACCTTTGGTAACTTCCCAGTCCAAGACATTCCTAACTTTATGTGTACCGGGTCTGTTCCTGCCTGGGGGGTGAGGGCCTTGAACTCCTATTGAAACTCAAAGATGCTCTGATGACATTTGGCACTGTTAAGAGTTGGAAAGAGCTGGTGGTGCCATGTAGCACATCTCTATGCCCCTTTATCCAAACCTGAATTAATTCAGAGTAAGGATTCCTTCCCCCAAGGTTTTGTCTTCCATGGAAAATCTCTCTTGAAGGAATGGAGAGATATTCTCCATGGGATACTCCTTTGTGCAGATTTAAAATAAATCAACATATTAAGCCAACTGGAGATGAACCATGTCTGCCTGGACACAGACAGTCATGCACGTGCTTTCCAAAGATGGAATAGAAGGTGGGAAAAATTAATCCAGTTCTGCTGAGCAACCAGGAAGGCAGACATGGAGCCCTGTCTTTCCACCTCTCAGGCAGATTGAGAGCACTTTATAACACAAAGGCATAGCTGTATCCTGTCACCTTGATCCACACAGTGGATCTCTCTCTATTCTCAGAGAAATGTTCGTACATTATGAGACTGATTTCTAAGTTTTTAGAAAGGCTGCTTCTCTAAATCTTACATAGTTTTTTTTGCTAGTTTTATCCCTGTTAGTTAAGTCGAAACCCTTCTTGCAACATGAGGTACAAACCCACCTCCTCCTTACTCTTTGCACCCTTTGAATATTTACAGATGGTTTTCATATTCCCTTTCAGTTGTCATTCAGCCATTGTCGCTCTGTGTGTATCTCTTCAAATGCAGCACCCTTGGAAGGACACGCAAGGGGGACACAAATTTTGCCCTCAGTTACACCTGTGTAATTTTGGAGTAAGACAGTGAACTTTGGTAGACTTTGAATTTACATGAGCAAAACACAGAGCAGGAAGTGAATGCCAAATAAAAACTAGGAAGACAATCAAAACTAACATCACATCCTGCACGCCCCAGACTGCACAAGGTTAGTGCCTTTTCTATCATATTTTTTCCTTGCATTCACACTGAGTGAATATTTAGAAGTTTGGAAGTGCAACAGCCACCTGGAACATGCCAGTACAGACCATGGCTCTTGTGAGAAGTGAAGATATCACCATTAAGTGCCGGTCCATGCAGATTTCTTTCACGATTCAACACTGAGTTCTTCTATGTTACATAGATTATTTGATACTAGATACTTCAAATTTATAGGACCATGTTACAAACGTGACACAGTAACCTTGTTTTGCTCTGTGACTTTTTTTTTCCGATAGGTATCGATAATTATTCCCACTAGAGAAAATCTCTCCACCTTTTCTCAGCCCTGCATAGGACTGGTTGAAAGTGCTGTTCCATGTCAGTTCTGAAAGCAGAGGAACTGGCGAATGAGACAGGAACCGTGCATCACATACTTATGTCCATAGTACATTTTCCAGTTAAAAACATACATGACATGGAAATGAAGTGCCCAAAGGAAGTTTTGCTTGCTCAAGCTGTCTCATCTTCCCCAAGCTGCACTTGCCACTCCACTCTTTATACAGTGTTCCACCCCCTCTGCAGTCTTTTTGGTGGCCTGTCCGTTCTGCCATATTCCACTAAACATATAGGCTGCATATATGGGCTGCAAAATTACATCAGCTATCTTCCAGCCATATCCTTTGGCCTGGTCTAAATTGTGTTCCTGTTCCAGCTGGCTTCCTTGATGGAGAGGGACTCTTTATAAGACTTTTTACAAGATTTTTTACACAGGCGTGTAGAGACAGGACAAGAGGGAATGACTTCAAACTGATAGAGAGTAGGTTTAGATTGGATATAAGTAGGTTTAGATTGGATATTAGGAAGAAATTCTCTACTGGAGGCACTGGAACAGGTTGCCCCAGAGGAGTTGTGATACCTCATCCCTGGAAGTGTTGAAGGTCAGGTGGATGGGGCTTGGAGCAATCTGGTCTAGTGGAAGGTGTCCCTTCTGCCCATGGCAGAGGGTTGGAACTGGATGATCTTTAAGGTCCCTTCCAACCCAGGCGCTTCTGTGATTCCATGATTCTCTATAATGATAGTTGACAGGTCCTCCTAAGATATGGACTTTGGACATGGCACTCGGTATGGAACCTTACAGAACAAGACAGAGCTTGCAAGACTGACTTCACATCTTAATCTGACTCATTTCAACAGCTTTTCTCTTTATTATAAACAATAACCCTGTTTTTCTCCCTTTCCAGTTTATTCTGAAGTGGGAATTGGAAATAAGGAACTATGAACCACCTGTCTTTACCCAGAATCTGGCCTAACCTCTGAGAAACAACCTTCAAAAGAGCTTTACAGATTTCTTATGGGTTTCTCTATAGCTTAAAATCATCAGGGCAGCCTGTACCATGTGCAGAGAAAGAAGTTAGCCCATTCCAAATGGGAATTATGCAATAATATAATGCAATTTATATGCCCACTTCAGATGCTGTGAGCCTGCCACCCGTGCTGAGCCTGTAGTCACCCATGGAAGTACTTGGTACTGAAGCAAGGGACATGAAAATGTTTCCAAGAACTGAAATGCTTTGCTTCTAAATATTCAAAAATGCATTTTCAAGAGTAACAAGCACATAAGACAACTGGCTGTGTCTGAGCTCACTCAAATTTGGTAACCTCAGACTGCCTTGACCATACATGCTCTCCCCAGGGCTCAGCCCAGGAGCAAGTTGTTTGTCCTTGTGCATAAGAATATATTCTTCTAATTCTGTGGTCCCACAGTCCCACGGGACCACATCCACTATCTAGTATGAAGTAATAAATGTATTTTTATGCAGTATTGATGGTGTGCCCTGGTACCTCCATGAGGCAAAGATACAAGAAGAGGGCAGGCATCTCTTTACACTGCTGAGCTGGTGTGAATACCAGCAAATAGCTATATATTTTTGGATATAGCACAGGCAAGAAATAAGAGTAAATGAGGCCTGCAAGGACTAATGCTCAAAATATCATGCAAGTGTAAATTAAACTCTCCTCCAATGAGGGGAAAATGAGACACAGATGAAAGAAACTGATCAACTTTTAAGCTCACAGAAATCACAGAACTGGGTTAGAGTGTGTGATCTCAGTCCTAACTGAGATGGAACCAGGTGTTCTTTAAGGTCCTTTCCAACCCAAACCATTCCATGATAATTTCCTCCTTTACACTATATCCCTTCATCCATAATCACCTTCTGTGGCTTCACTCATCTCTGATACAATGGGAAAAGTTATAAAATAACTCTTTTATCTTTAAGCTGAACTTAGATTGTGCTCTCCAGAGAGAACTACTGCAGAAGGAAAGACCCCAGATACAATTCCCACCCCTCTGGGCAGTGCCATCTACCAACAGCGAAATTTCTGGCATTGCAGTAGGGGCAGGACAAGGTCTGTACATCTGTGTCTCAACTGCCTGCATTCTGCTGCCCTTGTTTGCCACCAGTTACCATGTGAGCAAACAGACAGGGATCACAGAGCTGGGGACGATAGGTGAAGGTCAGTAACTTATATCCTTGGCAAATCAAGACTCTCAGCAATTTTTTTCCTTGCAACAACCTCAGTTCAGACTCTGCAAAGGGCACCTGCAGTTTATAGTGGTCACCACGAGCAGGTTAATGAAGCTGAACAACGGCATTTGCCCCTCACTCCTCCTAGTGGCAAAAATTTTGTATTCAATACGAGCCATGCCTGCAATTTTACACGACATTTTCAAGGCATTAAATCCTGTCATCCTTCCAAGGAATAGTGCACTGCATATACAAATAGAAAACCTCATTCCCATTAAGTCACTTTCCTCTTAATCTTGAATAGCTTTTCATGACCCAAACAGGGTTTCTGAGAAATTGCAGCCTGCATGTTACAGTTGCTGGGTACAGATCAAACAGAAAGTACAGTTTAGGTGATCCCATCTCTATATTCTGTTTTTTTTTTTTCTAAAAGGCAGCTAAAAATCTGCTGTTACCACCAGTTCCTTGGGAATAGATATGAAAAATGGGAATAATACATGTTGTGTCAGGATCCTTCTGACAAAGATTCCCTCTGGCAGGACAATTCAGCACTTCCAAGGGTCAGACTTCAGTAAGCAGAACTAATAGTCTCCCCATACCATTCCAACCATTTTGACTTTCCAAAACCTCATCTCTAGAGCTTTTTTGTTCTTTTTAGTACCAAAGACCAACTGCTGACAAGTTTCTATGCAACCTCCTGAGGACTGAAAACACACATTCAAAAAATAAAAGGCAAAAAGCTTAACTATTTTCTTAGAAATTAGCAGCAGTTTCACCTAAGTGCAACTAAATTAAATGGTGTCTTCCTGCTTTGGCAAAGGAACGGGCATAATTTTTATTAACAAATAGTCTAGAAGTATAAGCAAGATATTTGCTCAAGGACTGCTGGTGTTCCACAGGCTCCTTGTTGGTGGATGTGATGACTGAAGGGAAAAATAAAACTAAAAATCTGTAACACAGACCTTTATCACAACACAGATAAGTCTTAGAGCTTATAAAAAGGGATACTTCTGCCACCACACCTTTCCTAAATAGTGTTAGAGCACTTGCTTTTCTGGGACCAGAGTTTGATTTCAGCTGAAGGCCAGCAATGTAAAATGAGCTCTAATAGGATTAATCCAGCTCCTTCTAGATGAATTCCCATCCTTCTTTTCTAGAACACCAAATTAGGTTGCATTACTTGCATGATTCCTCTTTAGAAGTTGCTGGCAGAGGAAAAGAAAGTATTTAACAGTTCAGCAAGAGATGTTTGCTGGGTCACTTAAATGGCTTCTTACAGCATGCAGGACTCAAAAATACTAAGCTGAGAGTCTGTTATTACACAATGACTTTATACACATCATGAACTGGTGATTATTCCTTGGATTCTCTGTGAGAATTTTAAATTATGAAGTTTCCCCACAAGGGAGCTTTGCCATCTTTGCATTTGTCAAACTAAATCACTTTCAAAGAAAATCACAATGGAGATAGAAAAGAATTTGGGTTTTAATTAGCTTTCAGGTTCTCCAGTTTTCAAGTGCAGAATTTCAGCAATACACAGGCAGAGATTTCTGATTCCAGCTCTGCCAGGATCCCCACACTTCCTACACAGCAGAACTGTGGATCTGAGGAGTCACCTGGGACCTTCCCCTCCCCACCTGCTTTGCCGTGAGCCCAACAGTCCTGGCAATCCCAGCAATCCCAATTCCAGACAGGACTTTCCCTGTGGCCAGTCACTGCACAGAAGGGCTCCTTCCAGTCTTCTGGGTCCACAGCTGAGTTCCAGGATGTCCAAGAAGGAGGAAAAACAGTTCCCAATATCATCCTTACCTGCCATCACTGGGATGCAAGGCTGGTTTGGTTGGGGTTTTTTGACTGGATTCAAGTTCGTCCCAAGAAATTCCATAGCTGCATCTTGAGCTGTCTCCCCAGAATTTCTGATTATTCATAAAATGTTAATAACTAATAAGCAGCAAATTATACCTGTACAACAGTCCAGAACACTTTAGTGTTCCTATTAAGTTGTTCATACGACACACTTGTCAATATGAAGTCTGAAAATGAAGCAAAAAGCAAACATAGTAAAAAAAAAAAAGGAAGAAATAATAATTAAAAATTCTAATTATTGTCACAGGTGTATAATAATTTGATTTTTTAAACACTCCCATGATTTACAAAATGTAGCAGGTTAAATGTTTGATTAATGTCTTTCATTCTGTAAAAATGGGGCAGTAATACATTTTATTTTGTGGTTACTGTTACAAATTACACCAAAGTTATTCCAAGGAGACACCTGACATTGTTTTTTTAAATCACTGAGAAAATTCAGAAAATGTTTGTAAAAGTCAACAACTAGAAGAACCTTGTTCCTACTCTTATGCCTACTTACGTATGAGGATCGCTCATATATTTCTGTAGATTACATACAATAAGTTACATTGAATGTCTTTCAGATAATGTTTAGGACTTCAACATTAATACTGTGCTGAAACAAAGCAAGAGGCAAAAATCAGCTGCTCACACCCAGGTACAGACAGAATTTATCTTTTATTACGATGACACGATTCTTGAAAATGCAACAAATACCATTTCAGGGTCATCATCCCTCAGGAAAGAGACATTCTAGTCCAGAATCTCTTTAATCTCATCCTCTGTCCACAGGATACAGCTTTCTGCTCCTCAAAATTCAGTGCTTCGAGGTCAGAGTCAGTGTAGAGGATACTCTGAAGATCTGGGGGAGCATGTTGCTCAGCTGGTAAAACATTTCCTCGGAAATTGTCTGGGGAAAAAAAAACCCACACCAGTAAGCTTTGGCTTTTGGAAGAATTAAATCTCTCTCAACCTTGTTTCTTGATATTTCAGAGAACTGCTGCTTTTCAGAAGGCCACACAGATAATTTTCAAACTGTGTGTTATAATCCTACTTAATTAAATTAAAAGGAAAAGACTGACCTAAAACCACTGTATTTATGTGACATATCCATTTCCAGTAGATTTCTTGTTCCAATAATTATTTCTACCTAAGAAAAGTAGGATAGTGCTGCTTGTTATCTACAGGACTCCTGCCCTCTGAATTCCAGCATTAGATTAAACTTCAGTATTTATTCTTGGCTTCCTCCTTGCTCAGCAGCTTCCTACTTTGTCAAGAAATACATGTTATTTCTTTCCTAACATAACTCTGATTTCATGTCCAGCACTGCCTTTTATCTTTGGAAAACTTCCTGTTTCTGAAGATCAGCTACAACTCCAAATTAAATCATTTTAGAACCTTAATTACAAGTAACTTCAAATACCCGGAGTAATTCAGGTTTTTGTGGATGCATGACTGAAGCGACTGCATTGCAGCTTTCCAAGTTGTTAGATGTTATGACTAATAAACACCTAAAGTTCTGTAATGCAAGGTTAGCCCATCTCCTCAGGGTAACAGCAAAAAAAGTCTCTTTTTCAAAAATGATGCACATTTGGAAAGCTGAACTTCCCAGTTTGAAACTTTAGCATCCTCAGAAGATACTACTGGATATTCAAAAATATAAACCTTAATCCTGTTTTACAGGCAAGGAACCAAAACCACACTGATTAATTTAAGCTCACCCCAAAAGAGCAGGGAATAGCAAACACATCAAAACTAGATCTGCTGACATGTAACTTCTTTTTCCAACAGTCTCCTAGGTTGGATGTGAATTTGGTTTAACCTACCTGTGGTACCAGGAATTGTACAGTCCGAGAAATTCCTCCATCCCACGAGGCCATTTCCATCATGAAACCTAAAATAACAGCATTTCTTATATATCCAGGCAATATTTCCTATTAATCACAGCAGCATCAATCAGTGAGGGAGTTTTCACATAAAAGTAGGGATGGATGACATATCCATCAGGAATTACTAAAGGTCACCATAGGAAGAGGTTCCTCAAGTAGGTGGTAGAAAGAACACTACTAACATTTTAAACTGAATGAGTGGTTCAAGTATTTAAGTGCAGCACACAAAAATGCAGAAAGTAATAACATCACTTGGAAAGACAGAAAACCATGCTGAGTCATGAGGACTTTCCATCAAGGAGATGAATTAGTATATAAATTAGTCTTGGAAAAATGCAGAGAATTCCATTGTTTGAGGCAATCAAAATACAAAGGGCACTGGAAATTACAGAATCATAGAATCATAGAATAGTTTGAGTTGGAAGGCACCTGAAAGATCATCCAGTTCCAACCCCCTGCCACGGGCAGGGACACCTTCCACTAGCCCAGGTTGCTCAGAGCCCCGTCCAACCTGGCCTTCAACACTTCCAAGAATGGGGCAGCCACAGCTTCTCTGGGCAACCTGTGCCAGGGTCTCCCCACCCTCCCAGGGAAGAATTCCTTCTTAATATCCAATCCAAACCTGCTCTCTGTCAGTTTGAAGCCATTGCCCCTTGTCCTGTCACTCCAGGCCCTTGGAAATAGTCTCTCCCCATCTACCTTGTGGGCTCCCTTCAGGTCCTGGAAGGCCACAATTAGGTCACCCCAAAGCCTTCTCTTCTCCAGGCTGAACAATCCCAAACTCTCTCAGCCTTTCCTCACAGCAGAGCTGCTCCATCCCTCTGATCATCTTGGTGCCTCCTCTGGCCTTGCTCCGACAGCTCCATGTCCTTGCTGTGCTGGGCCCCCAGAGCTGGAGGCAGCACTGCAGGGGGGTCTCCCCAGAGCAGAGGGGCAGAATCCTCCCCTTCACCTGTAACAGCAGCTCTTGCCCTCCTTCAGAAACTTCTCAAAGCAGTACTATACACTTTTTCTTCTCTATGTTTAAGTTGTAAAGATCCTTCTGAACCATTTTTCATCTCGGTACTCTAAGTGTCTGAGAGTATTTCCTGGTATGGTAGTTAATAGTTTCAAAGGAAAAAATATAAGCGTGTTTAACAAATGACAAATTTTGAAAAACACCTTTTTAATTTTTTTGTAAAATACACAGCCTGAGCTGAGAGTGGATGTCACCAAATGCAACACAAACCAAAACCCAACCAAAGCATTCACTGACATACCTTTGACACACTTGAACACAAGCTCCGCCCTCTTCAAGCACCATGGAATGGTCATTTCCTAAAAATGAATAAAAGAAAAGCCTCAGTGCACAATGGATCTAACCAACAAGAGTGGCAGGGTAATTATTAAAAGTAATATATTTTTTTTGCAGAACCTCATTTTTCCTGCAGCATTACAGACTGAGTTTTCCAGAGTGTTCTGGGCAGGTGGTACATACCTTACAGGAGATCAGAAAAGCACTGCCACTGCTTATTGGCAGGAGACCCCAATGTCAGAAAGCTTTTATACAGGAAAATGCAGGAAAATGTCCAATATCCAACTGATAAATGTCAGGTTCATGCTTCAGCTAGTCAAAACCAGGCTCCTGACCACATCTTAACAGCATAATGACTTCTGTCTGTTCTTGATGATTTTGGTGAAGGTTACTTGGCACACCCACAGCCTTCAGCAAAACCTTCTGTCTAATACTGGAACTAGAAGAAGCCCTTCTCCTCTAAAGCTGCATTTATGTTAACGGTAAAAACAAACAAAATTCATCTTCATCTGATGAAGGAGTTTCAGATATAACAGAGAGCAAATCCTTACCTAAAGTTCAATAGCAAAACGTGGCATGCAAACCACATGTGTTTAAGATATGGTTACAAGTATTGGACTAAATAATTTAACAGTTTAAATAATCTCGTACATTAAACATTCTTTGGTTGAATATTCCTAGTCAGAGACAGAATGACTCACTGTAAACACTTCTCAGAAAGAAAACAGTTTCTATTTGTTCAGATGTACTCTCAAGATGAAGATGAGCACTTCCTAGTCTGAATACAGGAATAGAGACGTGGAAACCAATTTATCTTCCCAGGTACCTTTTCAAATGTAAGCTTTACATCATTTTCTATTCACAAAAAAAAAAAAAAAGCCAGCCTTTATTTTGCAATGTCAAACACTGCAATCTGCCATTATCAAAGAGCTTAATTTCAGGATTAAAGAAAGTTATTTGAGAGGGAAGGTTATCTAAGAATGATAACTGATAACACTGAAGCAATAAACTGAATGTGTGGCCAAAATTCCTACTTAGGTGGGAGTATCCCTTGCCCTCCCCAAAATACACAATATGTTAAAAACAGTGTAAGTTAAAAATGTCTTTTCAGAAAACGTTCATTATGTGAATCACTGCATAACAGATGTTGCTTTTAGGGTATTCAACACATTAATCAGAACAATGCTGAACAAGTATTGGTTTGGGGTTTTTTAATTTCTAAGCTTTCTAGAAGAAACACTTGATCTTTATTATAACTTATCTGCCCACATGTGCTTTCTGTCACAATAATTTAGGTGTTTATTGTTGGTTTTGATCTCTGTTTTGGCTTGGGTAAAAAAACAAGTGACTAAGAAGAAAAGTTCTCTCTTGGGACTACCTTGTGCAATTACTGATGGGAACTAAGCCTTAAAAGGATTGATTGAAACAGCAGGATATGACACTATTCCTTGGACTGTTTTAGAGGAACACAGATGTTAAATTTTGTGGGCACTCAGGGAAATAACAGGTTGAATCCAGAATGTCACTCCATGAAAGCCACAGGAACTGAAAATGATGTCGCAGTGATTCATTTCTAATCTATCTTTAACAATGTAAGTTCTCATGAATTTGCCATATTATCAGGATTTTTCTCTATGTGCAGACTAAGTAACAGTTGTGAAAACGATGATCATTTAAGTACCAATTCAAAATACAGTGCAGAATACAGGAAGTAAAACCGTGCTGAAAAAGATTGTGAATAGGGTTGGTGCAAGAACACAGCCGGGCCCGGGCCCGAGCGCCCAGGGCTGGGCCGCGCCGAGCGCACGCGTCCCGGGAGGAGAAGGGTAGGGAACAGAATAAAGGTCTCTACATAACCTTTGTTGATCTCACCAAGGCTTTCGACACTGTGAGCAGAAAAGGTCTATGGCAGATTTTGGAACGTCTAGGATGTCCCCCCAAGTTCCTTAAAATGATCATCTCACTCCATGAGGATCAGCACGGCCAAGTCAGATACGGCGACACACTTTCTGAGTCCTTTCTAATAACCAGTGGTGTGAAACAAGGCTGTGTTCTTGCACCAACCCTATTCACAATCTTTTCCAGCAGGATGCTCCAAAGGGCCATGGCAGACCTCGATGATCAGGACGGTATCTACATTCGATACCGTACTGATGGAAGCATTTTCAATCTAAGGCGACTGAAGGCCCACACTAAGACCTTAAACCATCTTGTCCAGGAACTGCTTTATGCTGATGACGCCACCCTTGTTGCCCACACAGAAGCAGCTCTGCAGCCTTTAACATCCTGCTTTGCAGACGCTGCTGAGCTCTTTGGGCTGGAAGTCAGCTTGAAGAAGACAGAAGTTCTCCATCAACCTGCACCTCAGGAAGTCTTTCATCATCCCCATATCACCATTGGCCAATCAGTGCTCAAATCAGTCCAGCAGTTTAATTACCTAGGTAGCCTCATCTCCTCGGATGGTAAGATTGATGGAGAGATAGACAACAGGTTAGCAAAGTGCTTTTGGAAAACTCCATAAAAGAGTTTGGTGTAATAAACACTTGAAGAAAAGTACCAAGATCAGTGTTTACAGAGCCATAGTGCTGTCTACTCTCCTATATGGGTCCAAATCATGGGTCATCTACCGCCACCACCTGCATCTCCCAGAACACTTCCATCAACGCTGCCTCCGTACAATCCTAAACATCCACTGGTCAGATTATGTGACCAATACATCTGTTCTAGAACAAGCAGCAGTCACAAGTATTGAGGCCATGTTACTGAGAACACAGCTGCGATGGGCAGGGCATGTCCCCAGGATGAAGGACCAACCCCCCCCACCAAGATCTTGCTCTATGGTGAACTTGCCACTGGCTGCCGCAAGAGAGGAGCCCCGAAGAGGAGATACAAGGACTCCCTGAAACAACATCTCAGCCTTGGCCATATTGATCATCATAACTGGTCTACTCTGGCCTCCAACCGGGAGGCCTGGAGACACACAATCCATAACGCTGCTGCTTCCTTTGAGAAAGCACGCAGGATCACTCTCGAGGAGAAAAGACAACGCAGAAAGAATTGTGTCTTGCAGAATATACCACCTAAGGAGTCTTTCTGTTGTGCCTTTTGCAATTGGACATGTCTATCTCGTATTGGCCTTATTAGCCACCAGCGTGCTTGTAACAAATGTGGATAGAGCCTTTTCCAAATCTTTGTTGACGAAGCCCAGCCATAATAACAGTGATCAGAGAGATACAGTGTCCATCTCTGGAAGTGTTCAAGGCCAGGTTGGATGGGGCCCTGAGCAACCTTGTCTAGAGGAAGGTGTCTCTGTCCACAGCAGGAAGCTGGAACTGGATGATCTTTAAGGTCCCTTCCAACCCAGGCCATTCTGTGATTCTGTGATCACTTCACTGAGGTTACAACCTTCCAACCATAAAAGAAAGCATAGAGAACACTCCTAATGAATGCCTGTCAGGGTGAAACATCTCTGCAGCTGGGCTCCTGGTTAACCACTTTACAAAAATGTTTTTATGTAGGTGGTAAACGCAGATTCAGAACTGGGGCCGCTAAAGGCACAGAGTTCAGGTTGAGCTTTCAGAAATCTGTCATTATTCACTTCTCCTTCACCAAGAAGTCACATATTTGCATGTTTCAAATGAGGTCAGCCAGCTGCAAAGCACTGTAATAAGCAATGCTGCCAATGCAAGTCACACAGGGTAGTTTTGCCTAAACATACGCTTATCATATACGTCACTTTCTGCTTATTCTGCAAAGACTTAAAACTTCATATAAAACATAAATTGTTTTATCAGGACCTTTAAAGAATCCTGCACTACACAAGAAGATTATTCTTTAGTTTCACACATTCTCAAGACATGATGAACACTTGGTCTTCTGCTTTATTTGTATATTAAAATACAGATATGCAAATGAAAGCTAAAACTAACAAAGTTTAAATAAAACAAAAGAAGAGAAGAAGAATATAATCAGATGGCAACTTGGCTAAGAAAAAGGTCAATGAATTTGTGAAACACAGCAACTGGGTCCCATGAGTGACCCACACTCCTGCCCTGCATGTTGATTACTTGCATTTGTGCCCAAAACAAAGGACTTGATACAAATTTCAGAACTAATTTCATCTGTTCCTAAAAGTCTGCTTTTCTGTATGGTAGTATATCCTTTAGAAGCTTCATTTTCCAACATTTTTACCTTTTGCATTGCTTGCTTTTTCATAATTGACCCTGATCCTGCAAAAGGGGGGCCACTTCTACACTGTGCTCCAGTCAAATTCTGTTACAAAACCAGTCACTGTTTAAGGGAATCCTCTCATGAGCCTTTACCTTGCTGTGACTCAGGCACTTCCCAAGAGGTAAAGGCAATATTGAAATTACAAGTGAAAAATCAAAGGATTATTTAAAAAAAACCTACAACCGACTATAATCACCATTGATACCCTGGCATGGATGGCAAAATTATCTTTTTTTTCTCATTTCTTTAGGTTTATAGATGTTCCACCTCTTAAGGATATGGCTGTGCTGCCTGTCCATCACTTCTCTCCCTGCCTTCTCACCCCCTTTTCTTCTCTGCTGGCATCTTCTGAGCCAGGTGTGACAGAGAAAAGAGGTTGCCAACAGTTTTAAATTACTGTGCACTGTGAAAAGTTACTGACTGAGAGATAAGCTCTGCATCAGAATCCCACTAAGGAAAATAAGACAGAACTCAGCCTAGTAGGTAAAAACACAAAGAGCCTCGGCAATATGCTGCCTCTTGCCCAGCTGGTATCTGGGAGGACTTAGAGGAAAAAGGGACAAAATTTAAGGATGATATTGATTAGACAGTGAAGAAGGAGAGAGTTAAAAGTAAAGGTGAAATTTGGTTGCTGTTGTGTAGGGCTGAGGTGCTACAGAGTGGTGTTTAGGAATACAGAACTCTAAGCTGAGCTTTGCTAGATCTGCAGCTCCTAAAACTTAGTTTTCAGGTTTTATAGCTGATGATAGTGAAAACTGGGGATCTGGTATCACTGCTGCATCAGCAAGTCTGAAGGTACAGTTCCTAAGCAAGAGCTGTTGCCACAAGACTCCACCTTTCATTAATACTCGTACAACCGTGCAACGAGCTGGATCCAGGAAGTGAAGTGTCCAAAATGAGGGGTGGGAATAACAACTCCAAGTGATATAGCTGGCTGAAATGTTTTTAATTGGTTCAGTTCCTTTACTTGGGTCACCACACAGATCCAAGTGCCAGGACAATGGTATGTGACTGAGATAGACCATCCCCATTTGGCTTAAACCAGCGCGAAACGCGCCCTTTGCAAAAATCACTTCGGTTGCACCCAAGGATATAAAACCAAACCAAACCTTTCCACTGACTTACTTCTGACATTTCATGCACCAGCAGGAGAGGAATGCTGATGGTGGTGATGTCGTGTGTGCAGCAGACTTTGAGGATGTTTCTGAGCCCCATGATTGCAGGATCCCGAGCAGTCACATTAACAGACCTCACGTTGTCATCCACGCACAGGTGAAAAGCAACATGGATTTCAGACAGATTGGAATGGCGTGTGATGTAGAATTCTCCTGCAGAATAACATAAACCAAGATCTCATGGTGGTGATCTGCATGAAATCCCCTTGTTAGGCAATGTAAGGACGGGGTCATTCAAGATAAAAGTCAAATAGAAATATACAGCAGAGATGGGAACAAGGAGATTAAAAAAAAAGGTTAGGAACCCAGTGATCTCTTGGAATATCACTGTTTTACATTCATCCTACACTCATTTTCCTGCTTTGATGGGTTCCACTGGCATCATGGACATGTGGTGTAATAACACAACAGTGCCAGCACAGGCGGATATGATCTATATATAGTACGAAGCAGCAAAACAAACACAGAGGAGGTGTAATACTCAAAATACACAATGCAAGCACTGAATTGCAGACAGATGTGGGAGGAGGAAATACCAAAAATGGATGGGTTCAAATAAAGGATGTGGAAACAGATAGTGGGTTACGTAACAACTGAGATATGGTACTGGAAGACAAAGGTATCAGTGATCATTAGAATTTAAAATAATTCATAAGAATGAGAAGATGAGTTGCAGAGTTGTTTGCAAACAACCATGTATTCATCTTCAAGCTCCACAGCAGCTTTCATTACTAAACATCAGGATATAGATACTTTCTCTGAGGTGAATGGATTTCTCCATTCCCAAGTTAAAAAAACATATCCTAAAGTGCTTTTCTGCATCACAACAGTGATGTACACCCAGTTATTTTAAAAAATAAAATTAGCTGCTGGGATTTCAGTTTCATCTTCTCCCCAAGACGCTCAGAGATCTTTTTTTTTTTCACCCTCAAATTCTGAAAAGAAATTTTAGGCAAAGAGAAGTGATTTGCCCCAAGTCATATGATGCAACGGCAAAGCTGGGAATAGAAACCAGATGTCCTGACACCCAGTTCTCTGCCTTAGCCACAAGAACATCCTTCTCCTCTGATTGAGGTCAACTTGGGTTTAGTTTATAATTTATGTTCTGACTTTAGAGCTAAAAATGTGCATGTACAGAACACAACTTGCTTCAAGAAGTGGGGCTCACTGCAACACAACTCACCTGGCAAAATATTGGATTGGTTTCGTTCAATATTCTTTAATTTATCTTCATTTCCACTCATTTTGTTTTCTGTATATAAACACACAGCAGAAACATTAAACAGGTCCTCTATTAATCACATTTTAGCACGAAAGTTTGATGTACTAAGATGATATTTGGCTTGAATTTTTACTGCAAAGTCCACCAAAAGAAGGAGGATGGACAGAAGTGTTTTTGTTGCCTTCGAGACACACCGAACTGAATCCTACCTCAAATTATCGACTTTCTCATCATATTCTATGATATCTCTTCATTTGGAAAAAACAAAACACAGTTTCTCATACATGATACTGAACTTTCCAAATTGCCCCCACAACTACATAGCACCTTTTACACTTTAAATGATGTAACAAATTTAACAAATTTGTTCCTAATAGATTTACAAAAATCAGCGGCATTTACGTAAAAACAGCTTTCACTATTTCCCTCAAGACCACAGCAATATTTCCAAGAATAATGCAATATTCCCAAGAAAACCTGGTTTTCTATGTACTCCTGTGAATTTTTTCACATTCCTGACATATTTAAATCACACAGGTAGCTCTTTGCAAGAAAAACAAAGTTTTGGGATGTACAAATACCACGTGGTCAGAACATTTCATAGCCATTTGTAAATACAACTGCAAAGGAAATCATTCACAAAGATCTGGTCAGCACTAAAAGGTACACACATTTAGTCAACTTATTATTCAGTTTTTAGCATTCACTTTAAAGGAAGGGGAAAAAGTCATAACTCCTCTCCTGTTATTTTTAAAGATTTAAATTTAAATAGAAATAAAATGTAACCACAGGTAAAGTCTGTGTTGCTACAGGCAGTTTAAACTGCAGAGGAAAGCAGGATGGCCTGATAACACTTCCCATGCTGTTAAAACGTGACCAGAACCTAAGGACTTATATGTTGGGTTTTAGTAAAATTTTATCTGTTATGGCAGCAAAGAGAGACTTTTATGAAAAGAGAATTTCATGCAGAAGTCTCAGGGTTTATTGCTAAACCCAAACATCCCAATTTTATAGATGAGGTAACTGCAGAAGAGTGGAATCAACTTGCCCCTGCCCACAAACATCCAGCTGCCCACTGTTCTATTTCAAGGAAAGTAATTTTGGTTGTCACTAACCATGGTGCCTTTTTGACTTACTGCTGCGCTGTGCTCGGGCCTTAAGTACAACTTTCTGGACAATTTCAAGCTGTTCTTGAATTCCAGGAAAGTGGAAATCCGTGCATTCTTGGCAAACAGTTGCAAAATCTAGGAAAAAAATAAGATTATGATCCGCGTCATCAGGTTGTGCTCAGTACCATTACATAATTCTACTCTACTGTTCAAGCAAGGCTTACAAAGCTACAAAGTCAACCCACTCAAAAGCAATTTCATGTTTTTGCAATTGCTGCACCCCCTTTCAATTTCTAAAAAAAATTCGGAGAGGAACAAAATATTTTTTGAAATAAATTAAATGCTCGGGGAAAAAAAAAACCAAAACAAAACCAAAGGACCAAACCAAACCAAACCAACTTTGAGTGTTGCTGCTCTTTAAACAAAACCAGCCAGAGCAAAAAAAAAAAAAAAAACCAACACAAAAAACCCCAAAATAACAGCAATAATATGAGCATTAAACGTAATTGTGCTTTAAAAATGATGCCTTGTTACTACCAGTCTTTCAATCTGTGATACTTTGTTAAAACATATATAATGGATGCTTCCTCCAGTAACAATAACATTCCAGTTTGTTTTGAAAAATGAGAGCTATTAATGAAATTCCTAAACAGTGTATCTGGAAAAACTGGAATTACAGTTCTTTCCTTTCAGTTCTCAAAACACAGATCTTGAAAGCTAAAGAAAAGTGTCATCAGCTAAATAGAGCTGTGAGTTCCTTTTCCTGATAAAGAAGGTATTATGTCAGATTTGGAAATATTATACTGATAACTAGGATCACAATGTGACTGGTATTCTAAACTCCTTATGCTAATGTCCAGCTGTCTTGCCAAGGAAGTCAATAGGAGCCAAAACAAGTCTTCAGCAAAGAGCTTCATCTTTTTACATGAAATCTCCATCATAAAAACTAAGCAATTCCTACTTACTTCCCATTTTGGAGTACCTGCTCTAATCCTCCTTTAATTTCTTAATGTGCTCTGCCTGTCTGGAGAGCACCATATATTCCTATGAACAGGCAGTGACAAGAACAGGCAGAGTAGACAGAAAAATCTTAATGCATCTTATCTTTTTGCATGACATCTCCATCTTAAAAACTATTTTCAAAAGGCTTTATTAAATTCTGGTGTCTAAAACCAAGGGAGAAAAAAGCTGATACTCCAAAAGAGTGTGTTTTCTGTGTGCATCAAAGTAAAATAAGGCTAAAAGACATCAGATGAAAGCACATAAATTGTGCTTAAATTAACTTTAATTCATAATCTGTCTGGGTGCACTACAACTACTACAAGCATGAGCCACAGTAGCCTTAAAAAGCTCTAATAAAACACTTGAGGTAGGCAAGGCATAAAGTATATAAAGAAACCATTCTCAGAGGTTTGAGAGAGTCCCTTCAGAAGTCAAAGAAATCCAAACTTATTGAGGATTATATTTTACAGGTTGTGATATGGTCCATATTTTCCTCCTTTACTGTGGCTGCAGGATCTCCTTGGTGGCTGGGAAACGCAATTTTGTTTTTAAAGTTATTACCTAAATGTCTGTCTTATCACCTAAAATTTAGCATAAAAACAGATCTTCTGCTTTTGTTATTCATTTAAATATTTAAGCAGTTGAAAAAGTAACTGCAAGTAAGTATGAAATAATACTGTTATAATTAAACAGCTTGGGAACCATAAACAGCACAAATGCAACTGCAATTTTTACTGGTACACTTCCCTTTCTGTCTTCCTACAAGCCTGATTCCACACTGTTTCCAGGGAATATCAACCTCCAAAGTATATTTTTTTATGGTATGCTGGAATAATGACAAGTAATAGTGGTTCCAGTCATAAAAAAGACATTCCAAGTGCAAATATTTTGGAATTGAACTTCCAGACCAAGGTGGGAAGGTCAGCAATGTGATTCACAGAAAGTCCTGGTGACCAAAATCAGAACAGGAACAAACACACCTTCAGTTGGTTAACCTTGATAGAAAACACCTTCATCATAGTGTCCAGTTCCTCAAAAGACATGCACTTCAATCAATGCTACTAATAAAGCTTTCCAGGAATAGACCTGGAAGTAATATTCCTGTTGTTCATTTTTAATGGAATTCGTGCTATCAAAAGCACATGGCATTTTTATACATTTACTTACCACTTTAGCATACTCCCTTTTCATTTTTGCAAACAGGTTTCAGTGTGCTAATCTGATATTAGAGAGTGAGAAGCCCCTATAAAAAGTCAGTCTAAGGCAGCAAAATCAACATCGAAATGTCCTCTCCAGCATGTTCCTCACTCAAACACAAAACCCAGGCAAGAGATGAGAGGGGTAACAGCACAACACTGTACTCCACCCTTACCCGTGTCTCTTTTTGCATTTGTTACCCTTTTGCAAGGCCATATCCCAAACACTAAGGTCTCCACTAAAGTTAAATTTTACATTAGGGTCTCCACTAAATTTTAATATTACAAGGACTATTTTTTTGTGGGAGAAGACAGCAAGAATTTAAATGACACACCCCCTGGGAAATCTCACCTCTTTTGATCCCACTGTATGAACTGATCCTGTTGTCCACCAGCAAAACCATGCCACAAAGAGAAGTTGAATAGAGAGACATTGCAGTTTGAAGCCTGTGAAGCTTCACTCCGCTTCGATGGTGGCGCTTGTGTTTGCAGAAATCCAACATATCAGCTCTCAGCAACCTCAGGTTGTGCATGGTCTTCAACTGAGCTCCTGCCCAGAACACACACAGCTCAACACACACAGTACAAGACAAAACTCAGGATTGTGATTAAAATGCAAGAGATCAAAGCGCTCCCCTAAGTTTTGTTGAAAAAGATCTGTGAGGGAGTTATAAACCAACACCACTCAAAAAAAGTTCTTAACTCTATATTCAGTTTCACAGACGTATCAGCAGTTTGCAAAGGGTATTTTCAAAGTAAATTATTTTCACATGCTGTCACAAAGCAAGGCTTGTTCGCTCCTGAAATGAGCCTTGTTCCCTATTACAGAATCATTTAGGTTGGAAAAGACCTCCAAGATCATCAAGTCCTTTGACCAATCACCACCTTGTCAACTAGGCCAGAGTGCCACATCCAGTCTTTCCTTTAACATCTCCAAACTGGGGACTTCCCACCTCCCTGGGCAGCCCATTCCAGTGCTTGACTACCCTTTCCATGAAGAAATTCTTCCTGAGGAATATTGTAAGGCTATGGATTCAATACTAGTGTGTGGTGGCGTATCCTCTCCCCCCTTCCTTAGAACCACTCTACAGCCTCAGGAATTCCCGGTGGGCCTTGGTGTTTGTGTAATGAGTGTAAAGGTGAGGTATCCCTTGACCATCCTAGGAAGTCTTGCTAAAGTGGGAGCTGTATGGAGGTGAAGGACAAGAGCAGGGATCATCAGTCATCCCCTGACGGCCTTGAAACATTCTCTACCTGAACCATGGCCTGAGGGGAATGGTACCATTGCTGCTGGAGTTTTGGAAACAATTCCCAGTTGGTTTGGAAACTCCAGTAATTACTGACCTGAGGATGAAAATTTTACAGATGACTAAAGCCAATCATCTTATGACTGCTATGGACAGCGGTCCTAAGGGATGTCTTTGAGCTCTCCTGGACCGCAGCAGGATGCACTGGCATCTTCCTCTTATAGAGAAGCTTCTCAGAGCTGGCAATCTCTGAGGTTTGAGACACTTGGAGGATTGTCACTGCCTATCTCTGCCTAAATCATTTTAGATTGATTACAATCCAATTTTCCTTTGTGTGCTTTATCTCTATAGTAAGCAACAGAGTGAACCTTGCCTTTGAATCTTTTTGCTCCTTTGCAAATTTATATTAAAACTGCTTTGGCTGATGCCTTTGCTGATGATTTTTTAAGCCACATAACAAGGTCAAAACAGCACAAGAAGTCTCTACTGCACAAACAAAAAATGCAAATTTTAAGTACCTATTCTTCTGTTAACTGAGCATGAGAACTGAGTTTGATAACCACGTTTTCTTACCAAGAAACAGTTTTCTTACCAAGAAAAGTTAAAATATCATTTTTAAACACTACGGGTTTTGATGTTACTGTGCTTTTCTACATGAGTCACTTTGCTAAAGTGGATAAAACCTTACTTCTAGAGATGTCTTCCATGAAGTACATTTTAGATAGCTAGATAATGCTTGACACAGTTTATACCATCCTATTTTTCTCTTACACAAGTAAAGAACAAATACAAAACAAATTGTACATTATATACATTGACAGTTAAATACTGCAAACAATACATGGCTTAGATCCATTATTCATAAGCACCTCTTATGTTTGGTTTTGGGGTCAGTTTACTCCACTTACCTAAGTGAATAGTAAAGCTTTCTTCTAACAGCCTTTGTTCTTCATAAATTCTTCCATTTCCTTCCACAGATTCTCTCAGTTGACTGGGCTGAACCTTAATTTCATCACTAAAATAATGAGAAACATACATAATGAGAAGTTTATCCTTAATTTTTTGTTCAAGATCAACAACTCTGTGAAAGCTATCTAAAGTTTTCTCAGCTGGTCTGTAGACACCAGGACACTAAACCTCTATGAACTCCACTAATCTGGGGCTTTTTTACCTTCCTGGCAGCAGGGAGAGTAGACTCCACTGTTAGATTTACATGATTTGGCTTATTTGTAAAGCATTCCAAGACTGAGAAATAAAAATTAGTTTTAAAACAAAATAAGAATGCAGGAATAAAAGGAAAAAAAATCTTCTCAGCCTATTTATAATAGCAAAAAACTTATTTATGAAGTTATCAGATAAAGCATTTCTTTTTTCTCCCCACACAAAATTGGAGGTTAAAAAAAGCCTTATCAAATGTTCCACAGTGTTCAACCTACAAGGAAATTTTTCAGATATCAGTTTCAATTTTTTCCCTAAGTTCAGCTGCCTGTTAGTGATGCAATAAGTGCTGTTGATGCTGTGTGAAATAACATGAACATCTCTCCAATTTGAGTCTGCATCAATGAAATGTTTCTCTCTGTTTTCAAAGTGCCTCATCTCCAAAGCTGTTTTATAAACTTACAAAGGTGTTTTATAAACATTGCAAATGCCTAGTGATGAGATAGGACTGAAATATACCACTGATAAATACATATACACACATACAAGCGATATAATAATGCATAAATATGTGCATATCTCTCTCTTTTATGTCTATACGTGTGTAACACACACACATCTCTCTCTCTCTTTAACCTTCTAGTTGACCTGTTAGAGACTTCCTTTGCATTATTTTCAAATGCATTAAGGACCTATAGTTTTTAAGACTGAACACAAGCAGAGAGATCCCCCTTTCTGCCACTGCATGAGGGTGCAATGATTAAAACACCATCACTTCACATCTACAATAAACACCCAAGATTGTGAAGCTGAGACACCCTCACTGTCTCTCTGGAATTCCAGCATTCCAGTTCTAGCTTTCAGCTCCAAGCAACTTCACTCTGGTCTTATTTTACAGCAGTAAAATACAGCTGTCTTATTTTACAGCAGTAAAATAAGAAGGCCAGAACCTGGAAAGAGGTTCACACTGTCAAGTACAAACAGCCTTTGCAATTTCATTATCTTTAGAGCCTCACGGAAATAAATCAACAGACCCAACATGAAAATTCTGTGGAAAAATATTTGAGGATTGGGCTTAGAGCCTGCACAGTCTGCAGGGATTAGAATCACTGGATTAGAATGTGCCCAAACTGCTTGTGGGCTGTGAAGTCCTAGGACATTCTGGGACTAACCTCAGAACTGCACAAGTACTTCCAAAACACGAATTCACAGACAAAAAAAAAAAAATATCCTGAGGAAAGTAGTGAGAAAGCTAAACATACAGCACGATCTTCCAACATCTTTCCCCTCCTCTCTCTCTTCCCTCATGCTCTATACGCTCAGTTTCCTTATCCCAAAAGGAAACACTTATGGGAAAGTGTTTCATGCATTACAATCCATCCTGTCTCCTCTTATCCCTGGTAGCCGCTTTGTTCAAAGGTGGTGTTTCCCATAAATTCCTTACTGTGTCCACCATCACACTGGCTCTTCTACCAACATGAGGGACAAGAAAGCATCAGGTTTTACTCCTGTTTTCCTGTTAGTAGCAAAGGTGGTGGTTACTAGTGATAAAGACTAAGGATCCCCCCCACCACTTACAAATTCTAATTTCCCTGCTATTTTCTCAAACAGAAAGCTTTTTAATCCACTCTCTCCATAAATGTTCACACTAAAAAACGCCATTTTTTTTAGCTGCCCAGTGATGTACACATCAAGTGGCTTATTAATTCCAAAAGTGTGATATTGTTACCATTATAACTATTATTATGGTATCGAGTCACCATTATTCTGCAGAACATCCTTAACTGATAACAAAAAGCCTTGTGAAACAGTGTTAAAGACAGACATAGGAAATAAAGGCAAAATAGGAGGGAATTCCATTCAGCTAAAGTTGTATATCAGTGCAGTAGAACACCTTCTGATACTGAAAGGTTATAGCATTACATAATGAAGAAACTCCTAATAATATAGACATTTAATTATGGTGGTTTATTTGCCTTTGATTTGCTTTGATTACCCTATTTAAATGTTTATATAGATATTATAATGACCCTAATAGGATTATATTATTCTATTTAAAAGATAAATGCAAGTCCTTTGAACTATTACAGGTGGAAGTAAGGATCACAGAGGAATTAAATACCCAATTGAGCTGTTGTTGGGATTCTTTAAGTCCTGATGAAGCTTTATCACCCATTCCTGATATTCCTGCTTCTGGATAGCAGTAGTCTGTTTTAATTCATTAGTCCACTTGTTCTCCAAATCCTGACAAGACAACAGTGATAGTTTGAGTGGTTTGGGTTTTCTTTTTAAGACATTTATGTGTATGATGTGTTTTAGTTCACTGGACCTCAGTTTACCTGCTGGGATTCAAAATGCTGAGCTGCTAAGGAATTCACATCCTGGTCAGTCAGTGATTTCCCAAGCTCCTGCATCACCTTATCCATTTCTGCTCCTTGTCTGAAAGAGATGAGAAACACAGACTTCAAAAACCTGGCAGAAGAACACCCTTTGCTGTGATAAGAGTAGTAGTAGTGGTAGAGTGAATAGTTACATCACTCCCAGATTTAGCAATGAATATCCACAAAACAAATTAGAGTTAAGGATCAGGGATTCCAAGTCAGCTCCTGTGTCAACAAAACAACAACCTAGACTCATTTGGGACACTCTCAGCCGCCACCAGAATAGGGAGTTTCCTGGTTATCACAAATAGATCTGATAAATTCCATCAGAGTCAATACACAGCTGCATCACACCTGAGCTCTAAAACATTACTGCTCCTTCACATTTGAGAAGAGCCAATAAGCAGCAAAAAAGTTTACAAACCCGTTACTGGCAACATTTATCCCCAAATTAGAAATATGTACAATTCAGTCTCAGAGAAACCATATGAACAGATGTGCATTGTATAATGGGAGCTTGAACACTCACAGTTCAAGAGGAGTATTGCCACTCAGAACGCTCAAACACACCTACTCAGAGTATTCTGGCAGGAAAAGAAAAACACTGTTTGTGTTCCCTCTTGTGGACAAAAAAGTCACCTGCAGCTATCCAAACTTATTCCAGAACTTGGGATTCAAATTCAAAAGTTTCTGATTTATAGCTGCCTCAAGTCTTCTGCTTATCTTTTCATATTCTTTATATCTTAAGCCCTTTAACACTTAAAAGGTGGTTAGAACAACAGAAATCAAAACTTATATTCTCCTCGGTCATTGAAAATAACAAAAGCTAAGGCCATCAAAGTAATATAAGACAGCTGTCCCTCATGAATCATGGAATCACGGAATAGTGTGGGTTGGAAGAGACCTTAAAGATATCTCTTTCCAATCCCCTTGTCATGAGAAGGGACACATTCCACTAGACCAGGTTGCTCAGAGCCCTGTCCAACCTGGCCTTCAACACTTCCAGGGATGGGGCAGCCACAACTTCTCTGGGCAACCTGTGCCAGGGCCTCCTCACCCTCCCAGGGAAGAATTTCTTCCTAATATCCCATCTAAACCTCCTCTCTGTCAGTTTGAAGCCATTCCCCCTTCTCCTGTCACTACATGCTCTCGTACTTAGTGTTTACACAAAACAAATACAAGTTGATGTATTGTCCTAAAAGTTTATACACCCAGTGACATGCAATAAGAGAGAAGAAAACATAAAAAATACAAAAAAGGAATACCTTTCCCGTAGTTTTTTCAGTTCCACATCCCTTTCACTTATTAATTCCGAGATGCTGACAAAATAATTGTGCTCCAGGTTTAACAGCATTTCAGAAGCTGGAGAATGTATCAGATCATGATAAACATCTGCAAAATCTTCATCCCAGCTGGTTTCTTCAGGTCTGGCATGTTCTAACGTTGTCTAAGAATTTTAAAGAGATTTTAAAGCACATGGTACCTTTTAGGACATACAAGGATCCCTCATAATGGTGGGGCAAAACCAAGTGGGCACACACACAAGCTTTTACCATATGTACGTTATCTCTCCTAATTTAAACTTTCTACTTTAGCTTTAAATTTTCTCCTTTCCCATATTCTTTCTTGTTCAAAGCAACTGAAGGCAGAATCACTAAGGTTTGCTCTACAGGGAGGACTTAAGAATTTTCACACAACACCAACTTGAAAAGAACAGCAATGTCCACAGTATTTGCAACTGATGAATTTTAGATAAGGACCAAAATACCAGCTATGCAAATAAAAATGCTTTACTCTCAAGGATGACTAACCTCTGATGTCACTAAGAATTTGATCAACAACAGTGATTTAAGAAAAGCTACTTTTATTGAACAAAGACTGGCCCAAAAGTGCCAGTTTTGCAAGCTCTTTATGAAATTTTTCCCAACATTTTTCTATATTCCATGAGAAGCAAACTCAACTCCTACAAACTTTTCCTCAAATACTGCAGTTTCTGTCAACTCTTTTTTTGCCTTCACTAGGACCCCTCCAGTTCTTTCCCATTCCACTATTTTGAAGATCACATGCAAAACTGGAAACCTTATTCCAGCTAAAGCCTCATCATTCCTAAATAATGTAAAAGAGTCACATGAACCCAAAAAATGAGCTAAAAGGTTGCACTCCATTGTACACTTTCTCTTTATAGCCTTCATTGCTACTACTGAGATTTAGGAGTATCACTTTAATTTAATTTAAAAACACCACTCTTGCTTTAATTCTAATGCACTATAATCCTTATGCCTATTTTTGTTTGAATATCAACTGGTAAATGAACTAGCCCTTTACTTCCTCATTTTGTATCTTTTGAATCTACTAAATTCAAGAAAACCCTGACGCAGAACTTGTAGGATGAGGACTTAATGCTCACGTTCACACAAAAAACTGCATGAATTAATCAGTAAAAGTGAATTTCACTGTAATTTTGCCTCTTCACAACTGTGATTCTGTCTGTACTCACACACTCTCACAAAACAAGTCCTGAATATTAACTTTCCAGCCTTAATCTTACCTCTTTATAAGCTTTAGCCCAAGTATCTGCCAGCTGGTTGATGTCTACTTTTCCTGATTTCACTGCTTCCAGGGCCACTTCAGCTTCTCTATCGTAATCTTTTATAGTTTCCTCTTTTATGAACTTGTTCAGAGATTGCTTCAGGTCTATATAACAAGAAGAGAATGGTCCATCAACAAAACACACCAGTAGAAGTACCAGTAATCATCTAGGAAACATAAATAGTTTTTCTGAAAACCTTTTCCTTGGCCACCTTACTTGTTTGCACTGACAGTGATTTTCTTCGATGTTTTGCTGTTTAAAAAAATTTTTTTAACACTGCTCTACTAAAATACCCTTTTTTTTTTTCCTTAAAGCAAGTTGCAGGACAATTGTGGACAAAGATATGTGACGCTGATTCAAGAAATGGGTTCATACCATTTTCTACAAAGCATGGTAGGTTGTGCAGAACCATCAGACGTCCGTGCAAATGACTGATATTCTCTTGCACGGGGAATCTGAGAGGCACAGTGAGCACGAAATGTTCATTTCCAGCACTGAATGTGTACACATAGTCTCTCTCCCGAGTGTAAGTCTTTCCTTTATTAGGCTTCATCTTCTTGAGATGATTTCCTGCACTAGAAATGAAAATAACAAGAACTACATTCTTGTAAAATAAGAAAAACATAGCTTTGTTAATAATTTACAGCTTCTGTCACAAAAACTTAACCCCCCACATTTTCATAGATACTCCCCTCAGTTTTGACTTCCAAACATATACAGCTGGAGCTGGGGCATAAATCCCAGTTTCCAAAACACCAAATGCTACTAAACTGTATTTGTATTTCTCAATTATATCACTACATGAATTTGGGTCATTACTCTCAGAAATTACAGCATAAGTCTCCTGACTTAAAAGCATAACCAAGACAGATGGGAATCCTCATAAAGAGAAAACTAACTGAAACACTCTAACTTCTGCCATGGATGTTCCAAAATTTGAAATCCTTCTCAGTGCACAAAGGTCTTCTTTCCCCCTTTGTGCAGACGGCACAGCTGGGGGGGAGTAGAGCAGATGTTTGCAATAAGTTTTAGAGTTTATTTTGTCATTCTGTAACGTGTATTAAAAAAACAAAATCCAGAAGAAATGTAGGAGAGCTGTCTACAGAATGAAAATACAGGATGGGAGAACATACCTGCGTCGGTAATTTTACCCTCCTCTCGGGCTCCTCTGCTCATTCACATCCCTCATTTTTGGACATTACCTGCAAAGCTGGACACATTGCTTCGGATGAAATCTCCCCAGTGCTAAAAACCACGGCCCAAGGGGAAGACAAAGAAGGAGAAAAAAAAAGTAGAATTCATGGGATCAGTTTCTGGCGTTTAGTTGTTTTGTTGTTTGTGTTTTTTGCTGGATTTTCCTCTGAACAAACCAACGTGTTGGAAATAGATGAGACAGGTCAGATACACAAACAAACACCTCGGGGCAACCCAGGCTAAAGCCAGGCGGTGTCCCCGCCCTTCCAGGAGCTGGATTCAAAGGGAAAACACTGGGAGAAACACAAGCCTGACCAAGGTCATTCTGCTGTCCCCCGAGGTTTAGTGGGGTACAGGAGGTGGGCGTGCCGAGGTGGCGGAGAGGCAGACGGGGGCAAACCCCCTTTCCCAAATCTGCTCCTGAAAAAAAAACCAAGCAGGAGCAAAGCCGGCAGCGGGAAGGCACGGCCCGCAGGATCCCCTCCACGTTCTCCCAGCCCCGGGAAGGCTGCCGGGATAACCTTCAGCCTGGGGCTGCAGCCGCACGCCCGTGTCCCCCCGCCCGCGGGCTCACCTGCTCCGGGCGGGCACTGCCATAACCCGGCCGCCGGGGGCGGTCCTGACCCGGCGTGTTCCCGCCTCCCCGGCATCGCAGCTTCGCGTCCGGAGAGGCAGATTCGTCTGAGATTCGTTTTCCGTGGCGAACGTGCTGAGAAAGCGCCTCTGGAGGGAGGGAGGGAGGGAAGGAGGAGGGGAGGGAAGAAGGGAAGGGCGGGCGGAGCGGCGGCGGCGGCGGGAGCGCTCGCCCGTAGCGGGGATGGCGCGGCCGGGCAGGAGGTGCGTGTGCCGGGAGGAAAGGAGGGCTCGCCGCCTGCTCTCGGGGCCTGGGATGGCTCCCAGGGTGGCCCTGTTTTCCTTTCCAGCTGGAAGGGAATTGGCAGCTGGCTGAGCGGCAGGTCCCAGGGGGTCGCGGTCAGTGGCGCTGGGTCCGGATGGGGGCCTGTCGCTAGTGGGGTCCCTCGGGGTTCAGTGATAGAATCAAAGAATGGTTTGCATTGGAAGGGACTTAAAAGATCATCTCGTTCCTTGCCATGGGCAGGGGGACACGTTCCACTAGACCAGGTTGCTCAGAGCCCCGTCCAACCTGGCCTTGAACACTTCAGGGATGGGGCAGCCACAGCTTCTCTGGGCAACCTGTGCCAGGGCCTCCCCACCCTCCCAGGGAAGAATTCCTTCCTAATATCCAATCTAAACTTTCTCTCTGTCAGTGTGAAGCCATTGCCCCTTGTCCTGTCACTCCAGGCCCTTGGAAATAGTCTCTCCCCACCTACCTTGTGGGCTCCCTTCAGGTCCTGGAAGGCCACCATTAGGTCACCCCAAAGCTTCTCTTCTCCAGGCTGAACAATCCCAACTCTCTCAGCCTTTCCTCACAGCAGAGCTGCTCCATCCCCCTGATCATCTTGGTGTCCCTTCTCTGGACTCGCTCCAAGAGCTCCATGTCCTTGCTGTGCTGGGCCCCCAGAGCTGGAGGCAGCACTGCAGGGGGGTCATCCTGGGCCCGGTGTTGTTTAACTTGTTCGTCAGTGACTTGGCTGAAGGGGTCGATGCCTCGTCAGAAAGTTTGGTGAGGACACAAAGCCTGGAGGAGTGGCCGATATCCCAGAGGGCTGTGCAGCCGTTCGGAGGGATCTTGACAGAATGGAGAGATGGGGAGAGAAGACCTCTCTGAAATTCAGCAAAGGCAAATGCAGGGTCTGCACCTGGGGAATAACCCCGTGCACCTCTGCAGGCTGGGGGTGACCTGCTGGGAAGCATCTCTGCGGGGGAGGACCTGAGGGTCCTGGTGGACAACAGTATGTCCCTGAGCCGGCAGTGTGTCCTGGGGGCAGGGAGGCCAATGGGATCCTGGGGGACATTGAAAGAGCACTGCCAGCAGTATGAGGAGGGTAATCCTGCCCCTCTACTCAGCCATGGTGAGGAACATCTGAAGTCTTGGGCTCCTCAGGACAGGAGGAACATGGAGCTCCTGGAGTGGGTCCAGCAGTCTGCAGAGATGATTCAGGGACTGGAGCATCTCCCTGAGGAGGAAAGGCTGAGGGAGCTGGGGCTGTTCAGCCTCCAGAGGAGACACTGAGAGGGGACCTCATCCATGTGTGTCAGTGTGTGCAGGGAGGGGACAGAGGATGGACCAGGCTCTGCTCGGGGGTGCCCAGCAATGGCACAAGAGGCCACAGGCAGGAACTGATGCCCAGGAAGTTCCAGCTGGACATGAGGAAGAACTTCTTTGCTGTGCAATGACTGAGCACTGAACAGATTGCCCAGAGAGGGTGTGGAGTCTCCCTCCCTGGGGATATTCCAGAACAACCTGGATACAATCCTGTGCCATGTGCGTTGGGATGACCCTGCTGGAGCAGGGAGGTGGGACCAGATGCCCCACTGTGGTCCCCTCCAACCTGACCCTTCCTTAAATTCTGTGATTCTGTGAAGCACGGGGATTCTCCCTGGTGTGTCTGTGTCCCTGTCAGGGAGCACCCCTCAGGTAGATCCCAGGCTGTGTCCTCTCTGGTCCCCTCAAGTAACACCTGCCCTGACAGCAGCATTTCAAGTGCCTAAAAGTGACCTCGTAGATAAATAATTTCCATTGCACAGTAGCAGCTCACAGGCAGTGTGTCCATAAGGACAATGCAATGCTCCCATATGACAACAACAAAAAGTGCTGTTATTTTAAGATTTTTAAAAAATCTGGAAGCTATTCCTGTTAACCCTGTTCTATACAGTAGTACTCGTTATACACATTATCTCTTCTCTCTGGTGACCAGTGACAGGACCTGAGGGAACAGCTGGAGCTGTGTCAGGGTAGAGTTAGATTGGATATTATGAAAATGTTCTTCCCCCGGGGGTTGTTTGGGCCTTGACCGGGTTCCCGGGGGCGTTGTTCCCGGCCCCAGGGTTGCCGGGGTTCAGGGGTTTTTTGGCCACGTTTTTCGGGACATGGTGGGATTGTTGGGGTGTCTGTGCAGGGCCAGGAGTTGGACTCATTGATCCTTGTGAGTTCCTTCCAACTCAGGGTATTCTGTGATTTTGTTATTCCCTACCTTTGAACATGTACTGCTTTTTTTCTTGTAAAACTTGCTTTACCCAAAAATGAAATGTTAGCAAGTCAAGATACTCAGACAGAAAGGACTAATAGTATATATTTTCTTTTGACACAGGAACAGGAAAGTAGTTGATTATTCTCAATTTGGGGATTTGGAAGATGACGGTAAGTGGTGTGTTCCTGCATGTAACAAACATGCCAGGAACTAAGGGAACCACCCAAAATGGGTGGGAGGAGAGATGAAGGGAGACCTCACAGCAGTGCAGCTTCCTCATGAGGGACTTGATGATCCTCTGTGATCCTTCCAACTCAGCATATTCTGTGACTTTGTGATTCTATGAAAATACCATCATGTCTTTAATGAAGTATATTCGTTAAGAATAGTTTGTTAAGCCCTTACTTCTTTCAGCAGAAGGAATCTGGGCACACTGGTGAATATTCCAATTCCACAACCACGTCATGGCTGTAAAGCAGAGCATAAGAGCAGTGTGCCAGGAAACTGTGGAATACACAGTATCTTGTTGCAGTTAAATCTTTCTCTCCGTTTCCCAGTTTTCAGTGGCAATTAGTTCCATGACGCCCTGACTATTAGTTCACAGGGCTGTAAATGTGAATACAGAGGAAGTGTGAATCATCTCTGCATAGGTCTAACATTTCTCCACAGCTCTCTGTCTCAGTGGGTTTGTGATAAGGACATAGTACTCAAATTTGGAGTGTCATTGACCAGAAAAATAGATTGCAAGCTGTCTTTTTCCACAAAGGTCCTCCTTTCCTTCTAAGCCCTAGTGGATGTTACTCATTTTTACTAATTTTTCTGGCAGAGTTTGTTTGCTTCCATTTTTGTTTGCTTTTTTTTTCCATGCTGTTTTCAGGATCCAGGGAACAGTTTGAATTGGTGGGAAGGGGAGGGCAAAAATAAATAATGTTGAAGGCAATGCATATTCTTAGTTTAAATGTGGTGCATGACTTTTCTTAGTTTCTAGACCACTTCTAACAATCAAGAAAAACGTAAATTCTCCAAAACCTCTGTGATCTTAGCTAAGGTTCTCCATCATTTAGAGAATACTGAGGATCATTATTTTTTTCCTTATTTTGCACTGTAATATGCAGTGCCCTCAACTGAAAGAAAGGCAGTTTTCGTGCCTTCTATTTTTATTTGAAAATTGGAGAAATGCATTATACCTAATAGGAGGCAATATGAAAATGATAGAAAAAAGGGAGCAACATAGATTTTTTAAAAGTGGAAGTCATTGAGGGGAACAATCCCAAAACACCAGGAACTCAAATCACAGTGGTAGTGATTACTATTATAATATATAATATCAATTCTATCATATCATATTTTATCAATAAGATTGATGCTCAGTGTATCAAAATCTGGTAACACAGTGGACACTGAAGCTTTTTTGCTAATAAAAGCATATATAAAAGAGGTCTTGTTGAATTTTCATTTCAAATACATTTAAGGATAGTATACTTACAGTTGTTGTCTTCTTTAAAAATTTCAGAAAAAAAAGGTTATCTGTGATATATTTTGAGTGTGTGTTGAGATTTAAGTCAAATGACTTCTTTCGGCCCCATGGAAGAGTGTAGGAAAACTCCTGAGAGCTTGTTACTGTTTTCCAACAGATGAAGACTTTGCACCTTCAAGCAAAAAATCCAGAACACAGCCCAAGGAACCAAAGAAGGAGAAAAAAGAGAAGCAAAAAAAGCCACCCAAAGAAGTGACTCAGTCACAAACACAGACACTTAGTAAAAGGTAACAAATGTTGTGGTCAACTCTGTGCTAATACCAATTATTAGTTTTTATATATATATATATATATAATGTTTTGCAATCATGATACTTTTAAGTGTAGAGTGCTTTAAACATCAGGGTGTGCTTTGACTAAATACTTTCAGAAGGTAGTGCTCAGAACATGGAATTCTATAAATAAGTATCGAAATATTTCTCTCTTTACAAGTATCTGAATTTTAAAAAGTTCAGTAAGTCAGAAGAAGATCTGTAACACTCATATAATTCTTTTATTATTTACCATGGTTGTGTTTTTTTTCCAGGTTATCCTTGGATGACAAACTTTATAAGAGAGATTTGGAAGTTGCCTTAGCCTTGTCTGTCAAAGAAAAATCTGCAAATATCCTTGAGGTGCAAAATTCAGAAGAACAAGGTTACTTTGCAGTTCAATGCAACACTCTTTATTCATATGTAGTGAAATTGAACATGAGAATTTATTTTGCAGTGGAATAGATTGAAAATCGTGCTTTATTTCAAGATGTCCTGATAAGGAAGTGAGAATTTTTAGGTAGTGCCTGTCTTCTTATGTTCTTGTTTTTTTTCTGTGAGAAAAGTAAGATCTCCCAAACATGTAGTTTGATTATAGACGGATAAAAACTGTAGCTGTTTCCATTTATTAATATTTCTACTTTTTATCATGTGGTTTTTGCGTGTTGATATTTTATATTTTTTATCTTTTTTTTCTGGATCTTAAAACAGATAAGAGTATTGAATCAGAAAACATACACAGGAGACCCCCTTTTTCCAACTGCAGTGTAGACAGTGAGGTTTTAGGTAAGTTGTTCTCATATTCTGTCTTCAGAAAGAGGATTTAAGTAGCTTCTCTCTTTTTTATTTCTATTGTTGCTTTTCACTGATGTGAAAAAAAAGAGTCTTTGTCTTAAATAAAGATTGAAGGATGCATTAATTTTTTCATTAAGTCTTAAAATGGGGAAACCTGGGGATTGCTGAGTGAGATTGTTACACATCACTAAAAGTCAGTTGGAAAACACAACAGGCATGTGACATTTTTAGATGCTTACTTTATTTCATTCTTTAAGAAGCTACACTTACCCTCTACTCTTTAATGGGTCCATAATGCCTAAGGATCAAATAAACATGACCAAGCATTTGCTGTGCCATTGGAAACTTCATTTTTCCAGTTTTTATTTTGGTCCTTCTGTTAGCTTGATTACAGAGAAATGTCACAATGAGAAAGCACCGTTTGGTTGGTTAAAAGAGTAAAATGAGGACCCTGGGAAAGCAAGTGTCAGCGATATGTTTTTGTGTAGTATAACTCAACATCACCACAAATTAGTTCTGGGAACTCAAATACCTTCTTCTTTTTGAGAAGGAGGATAGATTTGCTGTGAATTTCAGTTAATGGAACCACCTTCTGTTTCCTAGGTCTCAATCAGGTGATGGATGAAGACACACCCAAGGGTGATGGTGGGAAAAGAACAGTGACATCCAAAGTTCCAGCACGGCAGAAGGTGGTTGACAGTGATGACAGAGAGCATGACACTGACTCTGAGCCAGAGTCTGTCCCCAGTAAGTTCTTCTCCACAAAAACCCTCTCCTTAAGTGTGCTTTGGATGTGATGCCTTTCAAATAGTTTGTATTTTCAGTGAAATTCCTGCTGCTTCCACTGTATTTTCCCTCCCCCCTTCTCTAATACCAGTGACAACCCAATAGCACTTTCACACTAAATTTAAACAATTGCAGCTTATTCATACACAGACCCCAAAGTGGCAGAATTCCACAGCTTCCCTGCCTTTGTATGTCAGGACAAATTTCTTCTGTCCTCCTTGTCCAGGAAGCTTTTGTCTTTTTAAAGAGCCTTTGTTCATTTTTCCCGTGGATTTCCAGGGTTTGCATCAACGTGAAGACTCTGGAGTATGAGGTGTTGGTGGCTTCAGTTTAAGCTTATTTATAAAAATAAGTAGCCTCCCTTCTTTCTTCCTTTCTTCCAGTTCTCAGCTCTTAGGAAAGCAAGCTAATCCATGTCTCAGTCATTCCCCAGTAGGTGACATGTCTGTATAAATATTTACTGCTCAAAGATGGGACAGTCTAGTACCACATTTGCTGTTTCTGCAGAGAGCTTGTGCTGATCAGTCATCTTACATAATGATCTCTCTGCTAAAGAGTGTCTTCCCAAAGTCACTTTTATTTTCCAACCAAGCATCACCTGTAGTTTCTCCTTCATGGACAATGGAACAGAAACCTGAGCCAAGGCAAAAGATGATGTCCAACTCCTCAGAACCAGTTGGGAGGCCTCTACTTGCATCAAGTCCTGTAACACACAAAAAGCCTAAATGGACACCCCCAGGTACGTGTGAGGCTGTAACTGTAAACAGATACATTAGTTGAGTTTTTAGCACTCTCACCTGAAAGCAAACAAAGAAAACAAACTATTTCAGCAAAATGCTTGCCTTTTTATAAAGAAAGGTTTTCTTTTGACAGATTTAAGATTAAAAAAGAGAGAAAGGATGAAAAGCTATCTCTGTGCTTCTTTTACAGCATTATCCTTAACTCCTTTATCTGGGAAGGAGGGGTTAATGAAATATTTTTCATAGTGTGGATCAAGAGATTCTTTATGTCCATTTCTCTCTTATTTAGAGCTTTCTTTATCTCTGCTACATGCTGCTTAATTATCTATCCTAAACAAATAATATTAGAAAAATGTTTGAGAGTTTTAACTGCTCTAGTAAGGCAAGTGCTTAGAAGCTTTATTTTTGCAGGTGTTTGAACATGCTGTTGCCATTGAGTCCTGCTGTTTGCTTTGATTTTCCTTCTCCTTTACTCTTCTGGTTCTCTCTGTTTGGCTCCTTTCCATCAAGCTTCCTTTCCCACTTGGAATTGTGCTGTGTGATTCTCTGTGGAGTGCCTGAAAATGCACAGAACACTGGGAACAGTTCTTATGGGCAGTGTTGCTCCAGTGTCTTGCTGGTTAATTAGAAACTGTGCACCATTCCAAAGGGATGGATTCCTGGGGAGTGTGCTGATTTTCACATGCTGTGCTGTTCAGACCTCTCTGCAATATCTTTAGAATAGTTTTTTTTGTTCTGTTAGGAAAACTATAAAAAGTCAACAGTCATATGATTTATTTTTTTTTTCCCCCTCTAAACCTCTTATACCTTCTTTTTGTTTTAAACTTATTTTCAGCTCCATCAGGAAGCAGTAATTCCTCTGGGAAATACGTTGCTGTTAAGTCACCTATTCACTGCCTTAGACTTGGCCTCTCCAGACTGGCAAGAGTTAAACCACTGCATCCCAGTGCCACCAGCAGTTAAATGGTCAGTGACAAGGCGCCACATGAAGGAAAAGACTGTGGAAAGTGTTTTGCTTATAAACAGCATCATGGCACCATCCATTTTGGAGGACTGTTGTTTATGGACGGTGTTGTAATGAGTTTTTATCCTGCAAGTTGCTGGGCATCCTTAAGTGCTACTGAATAATTGTATTATTTAGTCAAGGTGACATCTGGGTCACCAGCTCTTTCATGTATTATATTCACAGATGTTGGTTTGTGATAATTTTAATTCTCTAATAACTAAACTCTTGGCAATAAAACAGCCTAGACAGCAGGATGTATGACAGAAAATACGTTTTTAGAATGTTGTATTTTTTAAAAAACTAAAATAAAGTACTTTATATAATCTGATTTTATGATTTTACTTTATTAATTTTGAAAATCACTTCAAATTTTGGCTGCAGTCTGGCAAATATTTTTGCATGTGTATGCCCTTACTGGAAGTTCAGCAGCATTGGTAGGGCTCAGACAACGAGGATTTTGGTTGGAGCTCCTCAGGCTTCTTTGAGGACCATGATACCAAGCTTAGGGAGGGGGTTTTGTAAATCATTGGAGTGACAGTTACTGAGTAATGAAGCTGAGCTTTCAAACTTATTGCTCCATAATGTAAATAATTTCCTATCTAAGCATATTGATTATGTTGGATGATGTAGCAAATGCATTTCTTTCTTGAGGGATCTGGTCATGACTCTCCGATTTGCATTAACAAAGGAATATCACAGAACCATGGAATGGCCTTGGTTGGCAGGGACCTTAAAGCTCATCTTGTTCCAACCCCCTGCCATGGGCAGAGACACCTTCCACTATCCCAGGTTGCTCAGAGCCCCATCCAACTTGGCCTTGGACACTTCCAGGGATGGGGCAGCCACAGTTTGTCTGGGCAACCTGTGCCAGGGCCTCCCCACCCTCACAGGGAAGAATTTCTTCCTGATATCCAATCTAAACCTGTTCTCTGTCAGTTTGAAGCCATTGTCCCTCATCCTGTCACTCCAGGCACTTGGAAATAAGTCTCTCTCCATCTTTCTTGTGGGCTCCCTTGAAGGCCACCATTAGGTCACCCTGAGGCCAAGCCTTCATTTCCCTGGTCTATACTTTTCTCAGGTATTCTGTTAATGTGAAAATCTGTATCTTGTGATTAAATAATAAAGATGTAACAATGCTTACTCAGAACTGTGGGATTTAATAAGGGAAACAAACCTTTTCCCATTATTTTTCTAATGGAAACAGAAGTGCCCAAATGCCATTTCCTGTGTTTGAGTGCAACAGGAATTCCATTAACTGCTCTTTAATTTTCAACAAAAGAGTTGGGTATTATTTGCTCTAAACAGATCAAATGTAAACTATGTTTCATGCCTGATCACTTTTGTTGTCTCAACTTCCTTTTCCCCAGCAGACCTGTAATGTATCAGTGCAAACCACAAAGCTGAAAACCCCTGTGTTACCACTTCCGCCGAGGCTCTGGGCAAAAACCTGCCCTTTGCATTTTAAAACACTTTGTCCTGCTGCTCACAAAGAATTATTGGTCCGTCTCCACTCACGTGTGACACGGGTCTCTTGGGAGGAAGCCAAAAAAGCTGTGATAAACAAAAGAACTTTGGTGGGTTAAGGCTGTTTCTGTTTGTGCTGGATCTTTCCTCACACCCGCAATATTGTGTACATTTTAAATGAAGACTTTGAGCATGAGTATATTTGGGATATTGAAAAATCTGAAATTTCATTTTCTTACATTTTGGGCTTTCCCCACAATTTGATTTTTTATTTTAATTGTTCTTGAATATGATTCAATAAAGGTTAGTTTTCTCTAGGGTTATCTGGATAAGAGCATGAAAGGACTTTAAGCTTGATCAACTGGCATTGAGTTTAAAAGAAAAAAGCTACATATTCCTTAGTGTCTTTAAGTTTCTGTTTAATGCTCAGGCCTCTCAGTTCCTCTTACCAAATTCTTCTTCATAATGACAGCCCTTGAGGACAAGGTGATCATAATTAGGATGTCATTAAAAGTTATAAGACTACGATGAACAAAGAAAGCATATAAAAAAATAAAACTGATTGAACATGAAAACCAGATATTTATCTGGTTGGTTATCTTTCTGTTTCCCTCCTTGAACACATGACAGGTTTCCTCAGATGTTTCACGTCTTTTTACTTCCAGTAAATCTGCATAAATCTTGCTTTTATTCTAAAATATTTGCAAGATTCATTGAACTGAAGGACTCTAAAGAGTTGTAATCACACAGTTTTTTTAGAAATACCTTGTGAACCCCATCTCAGCAGAAAGTTTAGAAGACAGGTGCATATTTTTAAGAATTGTGTTAATAATTTTAAAGAATATTATTAATATTTTAAAGAATTTTTAAAATAATTCTTATCTTAAAGAGTAATATAAGTGTAACTATGTAGGAAATCAACATTAGAGGGCACAACAACATCAAGTTATCGTTCCAGTGCAATGGAGCTATCTGTATGATATACATATGATTTGTATTTGTATATCAAAGGGTTGGGTGACATTTGGGAGCAAAACATCTAGAAGAGGAAAACAAACAGAAATTTAACGAACAACTTTTGTCCAAGTATATCAACAACACAGCTTTAATGCATTTCCATAGGTGAAGGGACTAATAATAGTTACAGTAACAATTTCTGGTTGGTTATGCTTGCTCATAAGATTTGAGACTTAAAAGAGAACGATTTTGGTAATCACCTCTCCTTTTCTAGGCCCCTATTTCAATCCCATAAGATGGAGACCTCTGAGGAAAATGCCTATATTCTGAGGTCGTTTAAGAGTTTTTGAAACCTGGTAAAATGTTAGAACCTCACCCGCAGAAATTTTACTGAAACCTATCACATTCACTGCCTCCAGTGTATGGTTTGCTGAAATATAGCTTACTCTGGCATTAACAAATCTTTAAATATCTCTTTGTAAAGGTTATAAAATTTCCAGGAAAGTGAAGATAAGATGAAAATCACAATGATCATAGAATTATAGAATGGCCTAGGTTAGAAGGGCCCTTAAAGATCATCTCGTTCCAACCCCCTGCCATGGGCAGGGACACCTTCCACTATCCCAGGTTGCTCAGAGCCCCATCTAACCTGGCCTTGAACATTTCCAGGGATGGGGCAGCTACAGCTTCTCTGGGCAACCTGTGCCAGGGCCTCACCTCCCTCACAGGGAAGAATTTCTTACTAATATCCAATTTAAACCCGTTCTCTGTCTGTTTGAAGCCGTTCCCCCTTGTCCTCTCCCTACCTGTTCTTCTAAATAATCTCTGATAATCTCCAGAGGTTCTGCAGTGATTTTAGGTAGAACTCAATTCCCTTGTGAAAGGTGTTCCCTTTGGCTGTGTTCACATGGCTGTGCAGGAGTAACAATGAAGCCACTGCCAGCCCGCAGGTTTTGGAAAGCCAGGCCAACTGTTATGCTTGAGAGACAGCTCGTTAAATGAACACTTATAAGCTCATTTTGCTGCCACGTGGATGGATTGTAGGGCTCTTGTACCTTGCCTGGCTGCCCCCACCCATTCCACCTGCCCTTCTGACATATAACTGGGAAGACAAAATGGCACAAAGTCTTTCCTAGGAAGGGTGAAATGTGCCCTTAAAGCAAAGGCAGATGAGGTATATTTCCTAAGAGCTGGCTGCACTTAGGACACCTGCAAAGTAACTGCAAATGTGGAGAGCTGCCAAAGATCCTGGGAACATTTAAATCAGCAAGACAGAGATGAAGCACTGAATGGGTTTGGAATGATCATTATAAGAAAAAAATCTGTATGGGATGTGTTTTCCACTTCTAATTTATGCAGTTTGCATAGAAAGTCTGATTCTCCTCCTTCATCACCTTTGTGCTCTGTATCTTCGTTACCCAGTGAGGTTGTAATGATAAGTGATAACGGAGCACATATTTTGTGCAGAACTGTGTTCCCTCTGGAACAGGGGTGAGCTTGTCTCCACTGAGATCAGCTCCCTCTTCCCCTTTTCTCGTTTGCTCAGATTTGTCTTTCTTGCCAAAGAAATTTGGAGGCAGATTTTTCCAGCTGCTCCCAAAAGAGTGGGGGGTGGTATGTTGTTCCCGAGTGGGAACACTGGCTAACTCCCAAATTTTCATCCATATCACTCCTGAGACATGTTACCCAGCACATACTGCAGTAGCTCCTCTGGAACAAAAAGGATTTATGAGCAAATTTTGGTTTTGATAACGTGTGATATGATTTATTACTGTCCTGATGATGATGTTATTTTGCACTCCCTGGTTAAACATGCAAGGGGTGTCTGACAAAGAATGAGAAAGTGAGTGTTATTGTCCAAATGTGAGACAAGACTGTGGTAACACAAGTAAAAATGCAGGTCTGGTGTAATAAACAGTGGTACTGCAACACCATTTAGATTCTAAGTCACTTAGATTCTAAGGCAGTGCTTGAGATCATCTGCTTCAATTATTCTTTGGACAATAATATTAAGGAAATAGCTCTCCTCCAAAATCTCCCTAATATTCTGTGAATTTACAATGCATGTTAAGAGACTATTATTAAAATGTTTTCTAGAAATAATAGGAAAGTTCTTTTACTAAATACGTATTTCTCCTGAAAAATGTCATATGAGGAGAGTCTGAGGGTGCTGGGGGTGTTAAGCCTGGAGAAAAGGAGGGTCAGGGGGGACCTTCCCACTCTTTACAACTCCCTGACAGGAGGTTGTAGCCAGATGGGGGTCGGGCTCTGCTCCCAGGGAACAAGGGACAGGACAAGAGGAAATGGCCTCAAGCTGTGCCAGAGGAGGTTTGGGTTGGACATCAGGAAGAATTCCTTCACTGACATGACAGTCAGGCATTGGAAGGGGCTGCCCAGGGAGGTGGTGGAGTCCTCATCCCTGGAGGTGTCCAAGGAAAGACTGGACATGGCTCTCAGTGCTCTGGGCTGGGGGACAGGGTGGGGGTTGGGAACAGGTTGGATTCGATGATCCTGGAGGTCTTTTCCAGCCTAAATGATTCCGTGATTCTGTGAGGTTTTGCCAGTACCTGGATCTAGCAGGGACTGTAATCACTCACTCTGAAGTACATAGAACCACTTACACAATCCAAAGTAGCTGAAATATCTCACTGAATCAGAACCTCACTGGTAATTAACTCATGTCTCCCCCACAGGGGTGTTGCCTTAACCATGTTATTCAAGACATATCTCAGAGCTCAGTTCAATAACAGCACATGAAATGCAGGCTGGATCCCAGGGTTTTCCCTTGGTGTCCACTGGAGGAGAGGAAGTAGACAGCAGTGAACCACTGCACTGCATTTCTGATGTGCATGAGTGCCTACAGTGTTCCTGAAAACTGGATTTTGGCCACTGGAGCCTGTGCAGATAAATGTAGACATCTTGCAAGAGCTAAAAGTAGATCCCATGAGCACGCAGTCCAGCCTCCCTAAATAAAATCCCTGGGCTTCACATCCATTCCTTGCGGGAAGGCAGAACTACCCAGAACAGTCAGAGATGGTCTAAAGCAAAATGTAGGCAGAGGGATGTGCCTGGAAGTTGCATCCTACCTTTACATATTTTCACCTAATCATTAGATCTGTTTTTAATTCTGGTCAAAATATATATGGTGTTTGTTTTTTCAGTAGGAGCCATGTAGTTGCAATTGCGATGGTTAAGGTTATATGTAAGCTGAGGTCTGGAGAGAGGTGATTTCTTTCATCAGCCCAATTTAAAATGTTAGGAAGGCACAGACTTACACCTTTTTTTACTGCCTTCTCTTCTCCAGGTTGAACAATCCCAATTCTCCCAACCTTAGAGGTTCTCCATCCCTATAATCTTCTTGGTGGCCTCCTCAGGATTTGCTCCAACAGGTCCATGTCCTGTGTTTTCCTTTTTTAGAATACTGAAATTAGTAAGAGTTAATTTTCTTATATTTTTATTGTTAAAAAAAATTGTTTTACAAAGGCTAATATTATTTACTCTTTCTTTCAAAATATTTTAATGCAAAAAGGATTCAGGACCACAGAGAGATTAAATTTATATTTTGTCATTGTTCAGTTTTTACTTCTTTTGGAAGTTTGAAAAAAAAAAAGGGAGGGAAGGAAAGAGAAGGATGAGAAAAAAGACAATCGGATGACAAAACAAGAAGTGAAAACCCAAACCTGCTTTAATTAAAGGAAAAAAACCAACAAAAACAAATTAAAAAAATGTAAAGAAACAAACAATAAAATCTGAAGACTATAACTTTTCTTGCAAAAAAAATAGAAAACCAATTTGAAAAATATTTTAGAGAATCAGCAAAGAGGTTGTCTTTGGTAGGAAATACAGCAATAAAATAATAAGTGGAAGGGCTTGCACTATAAAGTTCATAATAAACAAATTCTGCCTTTGTCTTCATATCCTGCTCCAACTCACATCAGTGAAGTGCTCTTCTGCTTCCAGGAGTCAAATTTAGAGCTGGAAAGGAGACAAGGTAAGTGATGGAAAATGGAGAAACTGAAGTTTATGAAGCCTTGTGGAAGATGGATTGTTCCTCACATCCTGAACTCCAGTCACTATGAACTCAACAAGAGACTATTTCCAAGGGCCTGGAGTGACAGGACAAGGAGAATGGCTTCAAACTGACAGGTTTAGATTGGATATTAGGGAGAAGTTCTTCCCTGGGAGGGCAGGAAGGCCCTGGCACAGGTAGCCCAGAGGAGCTGTGGCTGCCCCATCCCTGGAAATGTCCAAGGCCAGGTTGGATGGGGCTCTGAGCAACCTGGGATAGTGGAAGGCGTTCCTGCCCATACAGGTGATCTTTAGGGTCCCTTCCAAACCAAACCATTCCATGACCCTGTGATTCAAAAAAAGAAGGAGATTTGAAGGTTTATTTTCTGTTTTATTCCAAACCCACTATGGCTTTATTGTCCTAAGGCTAGCATTGCTCCTCTGTTTTTTAAAATCTTTCTTTCTCTGTGGTTAAGACTGTGTCTGCATTTTTCTGCCTTTTATGAAATATGAATTGCTTTCTCATATGCAAAGAGAGTAAAGAAAATAATTACTTGAGACTAAGTGTTGCCTACTTCCCCATGGAGTCTGTCAGGAGTATAAAAATAGGCTATGATGAGGTGAATAAAACATGACTGAAGTCTGTTCCCTTAATATTCCAAAGTAAGGCTGTTTCTGCTGTAGGCATTTTGCTGATGGTTAATACATAAAGGGTGCATAGAGAATTAAAATGTAAGCAGAGACAGGACTACCTAGAAACACTCACTCCAAGACTGCAAGTAGTTTTGAGGGCTAAGAGAGAGCTGTGAGCCTAAATACTCTGAATTACCTTTGAATTACCTTCATTAGACAGTTAATGTTTATAGCAGGTAAGGTAAAGCTGTATCCTTTGAAGAAGAATAAAAAAAAAAAAGAAGAAGAAGAAGAAAGAAAAGCAAATGACCCTCAAGGGATGGTTTTGCAATCCTGCTGAGCCCAATTGACAAACATGTTGTGCTTGTGCTAAGTCCTCAAAGATTTCATAGCACGTCAGCAGCTCTGCTACCATCCACAGTTCAGTTTAATATTATTTAGACTTTGTCAGTGCTGGGAAAGGTGGTAAAACAATATGGGACTTGATTCCAGCCACCTTACGCATCAAAATCATCAATCAGCCCATGCTTTTATTCACAGAGGGGCACGGGTTGGATTAGATTAACTTTAGTGCCAGATTTGAATGACAAAAAGAACAATTTAATGGAGACAGATGTAAAAGCTTTGTCCTGGTGGGGAAAGAAAGAAGGAAACAATGAGAGCTGCTGTGATTTCAGCTTCTTCAGTAACTCTTGTTTACGAGTGAGAAGAAATAAAAGAATCCAGCCTGAGGTAATAGTGGTTGGCATTTGTTTTTATTCTTTGATGTGCATACGTTTGTATTAGGTTGTGACGCACCTGTTGTGAGGAATAGAAAGATAACTGCTAGAAAACAGAAGATAGTTTGATGAGTTGCATCATCTGCCATCAACTCCATATGATATTTTTATTGTATTAACCATAAATTTCTTTGGAGAAGTGGAATTAAGATGTGGGGTTCTTGGGGCTGTCCTGTGCAGGGCCAGGAGCTGGACTTCAGTGATCTCTGTGGGTCCCTTCCAACTCAGGATATTCTGTGATTCTATGATGGCAATTTTTAATGGAAGCAACATCAGTAATTGCTGCAAAGGTAAAAACTTAACATTTTTAAGTCACAGGAGTATCTTAAGGGTTTCTGCATAAATGATAAGCAAATTATTAATTTCTACACCCAGAGTAACTAGGGTCCTGCAAAAGTTTTCATAATAAACTTCAGGTTTATATGAAAGGCTTTGTGGCTTATTAAAAATATATGTATATTGTAGACAGCTGGCCTATTTTTTATTTTAGAGAAAAATAAGATACTCTATAGAAATCCCAGTGATTTACATTACTCTGAAATCAAAAGCTCTGCCTTATAAAAAAGTGTGCTTCTAAGTTTAAAGCTGACATTTGATAATTTTGTTTAAACTGACCTTCTATAGGAAAATCAACATGAGGGGTCATTCATTGATGAGCTACTAATTTCATATTTGTATAACTCCTCAGAAGTGATGAAGTTGTCAAATTATGCCCCTAGTTTTCCTCCCCAGATGGCACTATTCAGAAGGTATATCTGAGTGCATAGGTGATTATCTGATGTCAGGAGTATCTGGGGAGGTGTCTAGTAAGTATAGTTATGAACTATAAAAGGACTGAGGGGCCTTGATTCTCCTGGACCAGCCTCTCCAGCTTCCCCTTCCAGGGAATAACACAGGAGGTCACTTGGTCTGTTCAGACTGGAGAAGAGGACACTGAGGGGAGACCTCACAGCATCTGCAGCTTCCTCACGAGGGGCAGTGGAGGGGGAAGGCTCTGATCTTTGCTCTCTGTTGACCAGTGGCAGGACCCAAGGGAACAGCTGGGGCTGTGTCAGTGGAGGTTTAGGTTGGATCTCAGGAAAAGGTTCTTCCCCCAGAGGGTGGTTGGGCACTGAACAGGCTCCCCAGAGTAGTGGTCACAGCACCAAGGCTGCCAGAGCTCAAGGAGCATTTGGACAACGCTCTCAGGCACATGGTGGGATTGTTGGGGTGTCTGTGCAGGGCCAGGAGTTGGACTCAATGATCCTTGTGAGTCCCTTCCAACTCAGGGTATTCTATGATTCCGTGATTCATTTGCCTACCAACTATTTTTTTTTTTTTGCCCATGAATTTTCACCATATCCAGAGCTTCATTTCATCTGTGCACCCCACTCAATTTAAATCAGCTTATCTGGTCCATGTCCAATTCCTGCTTCTCATGTGATTTCTCTTCATTTTGGGAGTCCAGGAATAACCATGTTTTCTGTTCTTGGAATAGTCCTAAGAACAGATTGATGCATTAGAAAAGCCTGTTGGAGCACTGATTTCTGAGCTGTCATTTCTTTGCCCAGCCTGTTTTCTAGAAATGATGATGGTGCTAGGGGTCCTTGTGGCTTTATGCAGTCAGAGAGCTGTTTGGAAAATCCCCAAATTCTATTTGAATTCCATTGAGGACCCTTGCTCAGATGTTAGGAATTATCTCAAAGAGTTATGGTAATTACATCCTTAGCTACACGTAATTCCCTCCTATGTAAAATTACATTCATGGTTCTTATCCAGCTTTTGAGCCCTTTTAGAACCAGCATTATAAATTTTTTCTTGTTTGCTAGGTTAAAGAGCAGATCTTAACCATGATAGGAATTGTTAATAAAGAGCCAACTTACTAGCAATTATTTTAAATGTTAGAATCATGATTTTACCATACCCCAAGCTTTTGCACTCTTCAGTGGAAGACATTTTCTAAAGAAGCCAGAAACTGTGAAAACTGTGACTGGTTTTCCCATTTCTAGCAGACTTTTGGACTGATTGGTTCATCTGGTGGGATCTTTGCCCAACTAAATGTATGCAAAACCTTAAATCACCCACTCCTTTTGCACTGATTTTGCCACAGTCTTATTGACACAGTTAAAGTGCTTTATTACAGCAAATGGAGCAGGAGTGGATTAAGAAGATTTTTGTCAACTCCATTCACACTGCTTTGGGGAATTTGATATTTATCTTCCCTGCTTCAGCCTGCAGTGGCAGCATTTGACTTTCTCTGGGGCACTGCTCAAGGCTGTGTGGGTGCAAAAGCACAGGGCTGGAGACAGTGCTCAGCTCATTGTTCCTCTGTGCCTTTTGCCCTTGCTCAGATCAGGAACACTGAAGTGCAGGAGTAGCACAGTAAATGCTATAAAGAGCAGAATTGATCTAATCTATTTCTTGGGATGTAAAGTTTAGGGTAGCCAGTCTACATTATTTCCATAGGTTCTTTCTCAAGCCAAGCCAATAAAAAGACAAGGGCACTTCCATGGGGAATTTCATTTATCTTGAATATTTAGCTAAGATGGAATGAATCCTCTTCCCACTCCAGAAAGGGTTTTTTTGCATCAGAATCTCTTTAATTTTGTTTGCCACTTATGCTATTCTACTTCACAGTGCTGTTGCCAAACTTAATAAATTTGTCGTTAAGGTGTTGTCTGTGTGATAAGCACTGCTAGTGATCACATCCATGAGGAATTTTTTTACCACTGTACTTAGCTCCATTAATGAAATTCCTTTCAGAAGTGGGTATTTTTAATAAAATTAGTTACAAAGACCATACATATTTCCTTCAAATTTTAAATTTCTAAATTATGCGTGAAATATTTTATGCACTGCTTTTTACTTCATCATGACTGAGACTTTGCAGTAATCCTGGCAGGTTTCTCTTGCTTTGAGAGTATTGTTGAGAAATGTATGAGAAAACTTCATTCAGTTTCTTTTGTTGTCAAAAATTAGTTGGTCCTCTTCAGGTATGAGAAAATAATCATCCTGAAGATTGTTTTTATTCCTGCATGACTTAGCAAAGCAAATTTGAATACATTTACAAGAATGTAATAAAATAAAATGAGAAGAGAAAGCATTGCAAAAAGGGGAATAAAGAAAATAAAATATCATAGAATCATAGAATGGTTTGGGTTGGAAGGGACTTTAAGATCATCCAGTTCCAACTCCCTTGCCATGGGCAGGGCCACCTTCCACTAGACCAGGTTGCTCAGAGCTCCATCCAACCTGATCTTCCAGGGATGGGGCAGTAGAGGATGTTCTTCTTAGTGGGGGAACAACTGAATGCTTGGGTAGATCTATCCTTCACTCCTGTCTATATAGGTTATCCTAGGAATGTTTAGATTGGATATTAGGAAAAAATTCTTCCCTGGGAGGTTGGTGGGGCCCTGGCACAGGTTGCCCAGAAAAACTGTGGCTGCCCCATCCCTGGAAGTGTTCAAGGCTGGGTTGGATGGGGCTCTGAGCAACCTGGGCTAGTGGAAAGTGTCCCTGCCTATGACAGGGGGTTGGAACTGGATGGTCTTTAAGGTCCCTTCTAACCCAAACCCTTCTATGATTCCATGATGTCCATGCCTTCCCTGGTGGCATGACAGCCTGTGTGGTTGTTCGGCTGGAAAATGAGAGGATTCTCTTGTATGTGAGGTGTATAACACTGGGGAGGATTTGTTGGAGTGTTGCCAGGCTTGAAAGAGTGGAAAAGGGGGATTGATGGAAAAGGGAGTGATGTGCCTTTTCAGATGGTGCACCTCAACAATTACTTTAGGCAAAGGCGTTGCACAGACCACCATGAATGCAAAGGAATAACTGTTTTTCCTTTGACCATGCTGTGGAAAGTGGTGCCCATTCCAGGAACATCCACAAAAGTGGCAACCTTCTAGAATAGCTTCTGTGGGTGAACATGTATTTCTTCCTTGAAAACCTTGGTTTCTGAGTGAAAGCAGAAACTATTCAGGGGGTTTTTCACAGATTTAAGACCAGCAGGGAACAGGCTGTATGAAGGAAGGGAGCACACTGAATTTTCAGTTGTAGATATTCCCCTAGGACAGTGGGGAGATAGGGATGCCTCCATCAGTGCTCCATCGCCCATGCACAACATCCAAAAGATGAAAAGGATAGAGAAGATGGCAGCTAAGCTCTGTCTCATTATCCACAGCAAAATGAGAGCCTCATTATCTCCCAAGACAGAGCATCTCTGCATTGATGCCGTCAGGAACCACAGCCCAAGGTGCCACAGTTTGGTCCTCATTAGTTGACACATAATGCCCAAGGAGAGACCAACCCTTGAGGAATTAATTTATTTCCATTTTCCAGTCTGTCAGTCTCGTTGAAAAGATTTTGCTCACTGCATAGCGAGGTCGCTGTGACAAATTTTGACAAAATACAAGTTCAAGTGTTTTTTGGTTTCACAAGCACATGAGCTCAGTGAGAAAGAACAGACTGAGATGACAAGTAGAACAGCCAATCCTGTTATATTTGTCTTTCTTATTACTGACTTGCCATGATAAATATGGAAAATTATATTTGGCTAGAAGGAGGCTGAGAAAGGGAACAGATGGCCACCGAAAGAATACTAGAGCAGCTAATAGTCACTGGCATATTTCCGGGGTGAAAATTTAAATCTGAAGCCAAGCGGAAGCATTATCCATTTTTTCCTGATCAGGGCACTGTGTATGGAACTGCTCCTGCTATGCTCTGACTAGATGAAGGTGGGCTTCCTGAAATGCCTTCGTTGAATGGAATAAACAACTTCTATCCTCCAGTTAACAGATCTTGCAGTTATGCTGACAGAAATAGTTGACAAGGTGGGGAAAATGTTTATGTTCCTACTGTGTTTTGAGTGAGTGAGAGTGTATTTGCTACAGCTTTTTAATGTATTGCATGATTGGACACCTATACTGCATTCTTTCCATGTATTCTACAGGCTTTATTCAGTTGTGAGAACAGAGAGAAGAGAATGCCTATTTAAATGAGGAGACAATGGAGTCTATATTTTATGTAGTTGTGTATTTTATAATTTCTAAAAGTTTAATGCATTTCTGTGGTTTCTGTGGTCAACGTAGTATTGAAAAAATCAGCTGATATTTTGGGAATGATGAAAATATATCGTGATTTCTGATTTTCCAGAATGCTATATGCTCAGCACATAGTCCTTATGACTGCAGACTAGGCAGTGAATGAGGACATTGTTCTTTTTGTTTTGTGATACCTGGAATTATCAAGGTGATCCATGATTTGAAGGGCTGGAATAGCAGGAGCTGATAGTTTGGAATTGAGGTGCAATGCTGGAGCTGTGGGACAGGTTGAGTGCCATGGGAGTAGGACGAACAGAATGAAATGGAGTGGAATAGTAACAGTTGCTGCAGTTTTTCTTTGAGGTGCATGTGCCAGAATTAAACCAGTCACAACAGCTCAGCTGTGGACCCTGTACCAGAAGTGCAGGATTTTGCTAAAGCAGTTCTAATGTGTCACCTGGATCAAGACCATCAAATAAGCCACTGTGTGGATTGATTGATCAATCCACCTGCTCCCCATTCAGCCACCAGCAGGCACAGATCAGTTTTTCTACAGAAAAAAATCTTATCCTATTTAACTATCTCGGGGAATTTTATGAGGGTTGATCAGTTATTGATTTTAAGATGTTTTGAATAAATTGCTCAAAGAGCAATGGAGAGCTATAAACCCTTAACAACCAGGTTTTGAGAAAGAGAGACAAAAAGAATCACAATTTTCCAGGATAAAAAAATCATGGCTTTTTTTGTCCCGGCTGATGGATAGCCGGATGGACTGATTTTGCTTTTGCAGTGTGAAAGGAGAAATCAAAATCTTGTTAATCTTTCCCCACTGAATTGAAATCAAATGGATTCCAAATTCTGGCAGCACATCTTGGAGCTCATTTGCCTGTTTCCTTAGCTCTTACTGGGCTTTAAAGACATTTGGTGAATTTTTCATGCTTCGTTAGTAAATATAATAATGATTAAAAATTTAACAATATTTTAGAAATGCTTAGCCTTTTAAAAGAAATAAATGCCATTTTGGAGTGAAGATTCTGCAGTCTGTACAGGTATGCAAAGTCCACTGTTTCTTTGGGTTTCAGTCACAGCTGTTTCTCTCTAAAATCCTGGCTTTATATTGAGTTGTAGTTACAAAAGCATGAAGTAGTTAAAAGAAACTGTCTCTAAATGAATTGGTATATTTTCATCAGCTCCAGAAACTGAAGATAAAAGCTAGATGAGAATAAAGTATGGATGAAGTGGGGGGAAAAGTACAACATGCACTAAAATTAATAGTCTTATTAAGAGCTATATTGATATACCTGGTAGAGTTCTGAATGTGCATGCCAGACTCACCTTCACAACATGCAATTCTTACTCGAAATGCAAGAAATGTAGTTTCCATGTGGAGTGTTTTTCAATAAAAATACTCTGGCACTAGGTTTTCCATAGGTCACCTCTAGAAATCCACCCAAGAATATTTGTTGTGCTAGGCTCTGGGACAGTCACACGTAGGATTGTAGAAGTCCAGTGGTTCTCTTCTGGATGTTGGTGATTCTGGGAATGTTTTGGATTTACAGCATATAATCCCTTACCCCTGGCAAGCTCATCTCCAGTTCCAAAAACGGGAATTACTGTGTCCTGCAAAGACAGGTCTCAGTACACATCCCTTTCCTTACGTTCTCCTCTGCTTCAGAGATACCCATGACCCTTTCTCTCAAGCTGTACCTAATTAGCATAATAAGGATCAAAGCTGTTCTCAGTTTGTTCTTAATCCTAAATTTACCCTCTAAGGTTGAGGAAGGACTTTTTTATTTGTGTTCAAATGAAAAGAAAGGACACGTGAACATCACAGTTATTCAAAAGGCAGTTTCCAGCTGCTCTGCCCAACTCGAGTGGTGTCTTCAGGGTTGATGGTGAGACAGTCAAAGGGCAGCATCTCCTTCATGGAGTTTTATCTCCATATTTAGCTTGGAAATGTCTTCTGAAGGTCTCTAATCCAAACTTATATCCAAGGATGGATGTACCATCCGTCCTGAGCAACCTGCTGGACTGAGTCCAGTGGAGGGATGCCAAGATGATGAGGGATGGAGCACCTCTGCTAGGAGGAAAGACACAAAGAATTGGAATTGTTCAGTTTGGAGAAGAGAAGGCTCCAGGCTGACCTAATTTCAGCTTTTCAGTACCTGAAGGGAGCCCACAAGAAAGATGGAGAGAGACTATTTCCAAGGGCCTGGAGTGACAGGATGGGGGGCAATGGCTTCAAACTGACAGAGAGGAGGTTTAGACTGGATATTGGGAAGAAATTCTTCCCTGTGAGGGTGGGGAGGCCCTGGCATAGGTTGCCTAGAGAAGTTGTGGATGCCTGAACCCAGGGGCTCTGAGCAACCTGATCTAGTGGAAGGTGTCCCTGCCCATGGCAGGGGGTTGGAACGAGATGATCTTTAAGCTCCCTTCCAACCCAAACTCATTCTATGATTTAATGATTCAATGATTCTATGATTTTATTCCTATCTATATATATAAAAGTGATCCCCTGGCATTGACAGTGGCACTGGATAGGCTAAAAGTCATTGCAAGGAGCAAAGACTTTATCAGCAGCAGGTACTCTGCCCGTTTAAGGCTGTGTGACAGGCACAGGCCCTGGAAGGCCTGGCTGCAAAACAAATAAAGAAAAATACCATGCTGCTTCATTCAAGTATTTTTAATCTGCAGCTCACATCCACAAGATAATTTTGACTGCGTATTTGTTCTCTTGAAACTCTAGAGTTCCTCTGTTTCTCAAGAAAATGTTGCTGTTCTACAACTTCTGTAGTGGAACTGGTGTGTCTATTTGCATAAAGGTGATTTTTTTTTTCACTATGAATAGAATGACAATGTGTCTCAAAGTCCAAGGGACAGGAGAGTACTTTTATTAAAACACAATAAGGTTCACTACAGCCTATAGAGCAGAGCTCCAAACTGCTTTAGCCACAGAGTTTTCAGTATCTAAATTATCACAAGACTTTTCAGTATCTAAATTATTGTAAAGATTTCTGCATTTCATTGCAGTTTGCTATTGGACAGAAATGTGCAATGCTACTTATCATATTTATTAAAAAACTACTGAAAGCACCAGCAAAATCTTAAAAATGCTGAGCTGCTTAGCACTTTCCCCATGGCTTTGGTTTTTTGTATCTGTTGCTAATAATATCTGTCCATTGGAACCAGTAGAGTTTTTCCCATATATTTCAGTAAATTTAAACATTGATTTGTGTTTAAATCACGAGCTGAATCAGTTTAATTCTGCTGTTAACAGTGGATGAGCTCACAATCTACCTTGTGGAGCAATTTAAAGTTGTCCTTCCAAGAGGACTCACTGCCAGCTTTTGAGGACATATTTAGGGATGGGAAGGGCCCCCTTCCCCTTCACTGACCACATGAGCATATCAAACCTTCTGAGAGGAATAATAACAAAGCAAGCTGTCTCTGCACCTGCCCACAAAACAGCTGCTCAACTGGGAGAGGAATTGCTAGACCATAATGTGTCTTCAGCAGCTTTTGTGGTCCTCTCTCCTACACTGGCACAGGCATTGTCACAAAGGAGGGAAACATGGAAACCATACTGAGATTTCATGACTTTTTTTTTTCCAGAACAGTTTTTTATTAAAGCATCACTTCATGTTTGCAGTCTTCCCACGTGGATGCTTTTTCTCAGTCTCAACTGGCTGTTCAAGAGAGAGATCAGCTGGGATCTAACAGAGTCTTCCATCAGGTATGTGACTCTTCAACTGACTTCAAAAATATCTGAGTGCTTGTTTTCTAAGAAACCCCTTATAATAAAGGAATATGAGCAGAGACAAATCCTCTATTCCCTGCTTTCTTCCATTTCCACCGTATGACTGTCTCAAGTGCCTGCAACTATTTTGGTTTTGCTGGGTTCAGTAGCATTTGAGGCATTTCTTCTGCCAAATCACTTTGGTTTCCTGAAGCTTTCAGAAAAAGTCCACCAGGATCTAAGTTCTATGGTTTTAAAGACTTATCCATGGTATTGGAATAAAACACTTTCTCACTGAAGTTGATTGGATTGAGAGCTTTGTTTCTTTGCTTTTTCAGGAAAGATCAAACCTCACCTTTGTTGTCAAAGCTTGAAAAACCTGTTTCTATCCTTGCCCAATGACAAAAATTTCATAGGTTTATAAGGGTTGTAGCCTCAGCTCCCTGGACCTTTTTCTGCATTTCACAGTGCAGAGTTGATCTACTTCAAATAATTTTTTAATCATTTACCAAAGAAGTAGTCTACCTCAAAAATTCTCTTTGCTGCTAAAAGTGGGATTTCTCTGACTTTATATATTCAAGGGTATTGGAGGTTCTAACATTCATAAAACTGTGCCCTTAAACGGCTGGCTTTAAATAATGAGTGGCATAGAAGTGTTTTGCAAAAAACAAATGGGAGAGGTTAGGAAAGGCTGATAATTCTGGATTATTCCAATGGATACAAGCACACATGGAGGTGTTCTTGTGAGGAAGCTCATGCCCTAAAATGTGCCAGGCTGCCCAATTGCCCGGACAATCTCCTCCTGCCATTTGGTACAACCGGGAGCTGCCAGAGCACATGTGCTCGTTTCCCCTTTGCCATTAGGTGTCAGGAGCGAACTACAGACGTTTCCCAAGGTTGAAACCCCTCTGCTTTTTGTAGGTGTGACACAGAATTGCTTTGCTAGGTCGTTATATATATATTTACTTCTGCTTTCCGTTTAGAGAGTCAGCCGTGGTGTTCTCTCCCTCTCACATCTGGAAGGTCAAGCAAAGCATGACTTGGCTGCAGACTCTGCAAACCCTCCCCCCTTCGAGGGCAGCCTGCCTCAAATAGCAAATAAGAGCTTGCAGAGTGTCCTCTCCTCTCTTCAGGTGAGTTATAAAGCTCTTGGACATCTTATGTTGGCCTGGTTAAACAGCCTCTCTCTAAGGACCACTGGGAGTGTCAGTGGCAAAGTGTCACAAGAGCGCTGGTGTGGGGGAACAGAGAAATCATTTAGTGTCAGTTTTTGCTCCAGTTTCTCTTTTCAGCCAGAGTTAAAAAGGGAAAAAAGAAAGTAAGAACTGTAAACAGTCATCCAGAAAGTAAAAAGTCAAACCAGCACGGCTGTCTATAATGTCAGATATTTTAAAGGACACCCAACAGGAAGGTTCTGAGATCATCTGCACTTTCACCATTCCTTTTTTCTCCTTGTTTTTCACAAATCCTGTGTCCGTCCTGTCTGTACTCTTCTTCCTTTGCTGCTTCTCTCCCCAGCAAATCAGGGGCTTGCACTACTCATCACCACTACCTTTTTTACCTTTCTTTTCCAAAGGAGTCTCTTTGTTAAGAGTTTTGACAGATTCTATGGGGCTATGATGTGAAGTCTTTTCAAATCTCTTTCACTGGAAGTCCCCACATAAAGCATTTTGTTTGGGAGGTCAAGAGTCTTATCAAATACTTTGAGTTTCAAATTGGCAGGTTGCTCCTACTAAAAATTATTTCATTTGGTTAGGGGCAGTTATTTCAATTGTGTCATTGGGCAAAGCTACAAGACACAAAATAGCATAAAGGGGAACAGGTTAGTCTTCAAAATAATTTAAATTTTTTTTTAAAGCTTAATTCTGTGCCCTTCCTAAATCAAATCTGCACTCAACTTCTGCAAAACTGAATGATTAACCTTTGCATGCGGAAACAAACCATCCCTCCATTTTATTTGCTGTGAAAAGATTGGAGCCAAGCATTTTACAGAGGGGATTGTATTATTATTATTATTCTTTAAATGGAATTTATGGACTTCATATAAGAAGTTGTGTAAATACCAGTAAGAAAGCCTTTTTCCTTGGCTTAGAAATGCCAGGGGACAGTAAACATTTTAGTCTGGATGGCATGATTATGTGCTTTCTGTTTTGGGGACCTTCTTTGTTTACCCTTCCTTAGAAATAACACAGCATTGCTGAATTAAGGGAGTGTGTGTTGGAAAGGGGAGAGGGGAGTTTTTAAGATGCAGCTCAGCAGGATAAAAATACCTGCCTCAGCACAGACCTGAGCTGTCCAGGTGTTGCCTTGCTTTTGTACCAGTTAATACTGAAAAAAAAAAAAAAAAATAGGAAAATTAGAGACAAGTACGGAAAGACGATTTCATTTTGAAAAAAAAAAACCAAAACATTTTTGCTTGCGCACACTTTTAACTCAAAACTCACCAGCATCAAGATGCACAAATTAAAGTGGTACCAGTCAGGACTTCTCTCAAGGACACAGGGGCCCAGGATTGCCCACTGGTTAGTCCGTATCACATCACTTGCATTCTTGTCTTGGCAACCATGTGCTGGTTATTGAATACATCTTTTGTACCCTTCTGACACTGAGATAGGCTGATCTTTTTTATCTCCATCCCGTCCCATTTGTATGAGTCATCAGGACTTTCTCAAGGGATGACAAATAGTAAAAAAAAATTAAGGAATAATTTAGGTTGGGAGATATCTAGCCCAACCTCCCACTACAAGCAGATCAAACTTGGAGAAGGTTACTGAGGGCCTTGACCAGCTTGTCTCTGAATATTTCAAAGGTTGGAGAGTCCGTAGCTTCTCAGAGCAACCTGTTGCAATAGTGAACCACTCTCACGGTAAAAAAATATTTCTCCTAATATCTAATCAGCTTTTCCTGTATGGCAACTTGTATTGGTTAGACACATACCTTGTCCTAGAACTGTGCACCCGAGAAGGGTTTGGCTTTGCTTTCCCTGTACCATCCTGTCAAGTGTCTCGACAGCAGTGAGGTCCCTCCTGAAGCTTCCTCTTCTGCAGGGTGGACAGATGTATTTCTTGCAGCCTCTCCTTGTACATCCTGTGCTCCAGGCTCCTGACCATCTCCTGAATTCACTCCAGTTGGTCAATGTCTTTCTTGTACTGGGAAACCCCAGACTAGACACAATGCTCCCACTGTGATCTCACAAATGCTGAATAGAGGGGGAGATCACTTCTCCCACCCTGCTGCTGGCTGTTCTCTTGGTTGTTGTATTCAACCTGGAATCTGTTTGGCCTTCTTTTCTACCTCATGCTCAGGTTGTTGTCAAGCCCTTCCCTGCAAAACTGCATCCAGTCAGTTGCCCACCAGCCTGTCCCGTTGCATGAATATATTCCTTTCCAGGTGCAGGACTTAGCATTTGTCTTCATTCAACCTTAGAAAATGCCTGTAGCCCTCTTTTCCAGGCTGCTGAAATCCCTCTGGATGACAGGCCTGCTATGGTCTGCATATTTGAGAGGGTAAACTCATCCATGGTCCAGGTTATTAATAAAGACACTGCACTGCCTTCACTATTGATCCCTGAGGAGTTTCACTACTAACCAATTGCCACTGACCACAGTCCTTGGAACCTGACCTTCCAGCTTATTTTCCATTCACATTATGATCCATTTATCCAGTTCATCTCTCACATTTCGGGCTTCACATTCACAGTGGGAGATGGTGTCACAGGCCCTGCTCAAGTCAAAGCCTACCATGTCCACTGCTTTTCTCCCATTGTCCAAGCCAGTCACTTCATCAGAGAAAACAATCAAATTGTTCAGACACCATTTTTCGGCAAATCCATACTGGCTGTTCCAAATCAACTTCCTGTCTCTCATTTGGCTGGAAATGGTTTCCATGAGGAATTGTCCCATAGCCCTCCAAGTGACTGAGGTAAGGGTGACCAGCCTGTAGTTCCCTAAAGTCTTCTTCTTGCCTTTTTTAAGGTAGGTGTGATGTTTGCCTTTTCCAAATGGTCAGGAACTGCTCCTGATTGCCAAGGACCTCCAAAGATGATACAGACCTGCCTTGCAATGACACTGGCCAGCCCCTTCCACACCCTCAGGCACATCCCACCTGGTCCTGCAGACATAGGTATCTCCAGCTACTTAAGTGCTCCCTGATTATCTTCCTCCACTTTGTTACACAAACTGCTTCTATACTCAGGGACCTGGGAGGCCAGAGGGCAAAAATTCCCAATGAAAAGCATTGAGTACCTTGTTCTTTCCCAAATCCTTGGTCACTAGGACCCATATTCCACTGGGCAGTAGGTTCACATTTCCCTTAGCCTGTGTTTTTTTGCTGGTGATGTACTGCAATTCCAGCTAAGCTTTGACTTTCCCAATCCTGCCTGCATGTTCAGCTGGTGCCTTTTGCATGTTGCCCAGATAACCCATCCCTGTTCCCACCTTTTTTCTCTCCTTCCTGTGTTTGCCCTTGGTCAGAAGTTCCCTTTCCATCCCTGCTGGCCTTCAGCAATGTCTGTGCAACTTTCTGCCTGTTAGAATGGACCCTTCTTGTGCCTTGAGGAGATTGACTTTGAAGAGCAATGAGCTCTACTAATTTCCCTTGCCCTCCAGGGCAGTCTTCCATGGGTTTATGATGAGGAGATCCCTGAACAAGCCATAAGGTGCTTTCTTGAAGCACTGGGTTTGTAATTCTGTTTGTCTGTCTCACTTCTCTGATGATTTTAAACTCCACAATCACAAAGTCACTGCAGTCAAAGCTGCCCTTTCTTTGACCTTCACATCCTCAACCAGCTGTGTCTTGTATGTGAGTAACTCGTCCAGCAGCTCATCTCAGGTCACCTGCATTAAGAACACGGTCCAAAAATCTCCCAGAATGATTTTGCACATCAGTACGTACTGGGGTGACTGAATTACTATGTAAGCCTTTAGGTTATGATGACTCTTCCCTGCTGTGCCTCATTAAAACCCTCCTTCACTAAGCCAGCAAAGCTCTTTGCAGACACTCTTGCTCTGCTTCATCAGATCAATTCTGTTTCTGCTCAGACATTCTTGTTCTTTGTCCTATATCCATAGAATGTATCCATCCATCCTCCCTGTATCTTCAGCTAAGTATGGATCCACTGGATGCATCTCCAGCTGAGTCTTCTCCCTTTAGTGAAGGAATTGAAGAGACCATGACCTGGACCCCCATATCCAGCATCCTTGTCCCAGACTCTTCTATCTGCTTATCTGGTGCTCTTTTATCCCCTTCATCTCTTCATGGCTCAATCCTGTAGTCTGTTCTTTGTTTTCCCATTCTGGGAGTCCTGAGAACCTGTGTGTGCTGGGATCTTGGTCACCTGCTGATACAGGTGACATCCGTATGTCCTTTCTTCTGCAATTTCTTCTAGCACTTCTGCCCTCACACATTCCTTTATTTATAGAGATTTATCTTTCCATGGTCTAATACCCTCTAGTGCTATTGGCAGGATTCACTCTCTGGGTAAGCAGGACATTCTGGTCCCCAGGCTTTCTTGTTCTGTCTCAGCACAAAATTTGCAGAGAGATTACTCAACAAATTCAAAATAAATATCTTGCAGCTTTGTCTTTGGGAATATATATTTTCTAATTTTTTTTTTTTTCTCAGCAGGAAAATGGACCTCAAGGCAATTTTTCCCAGTTTAGCCTTCCAGACAGTCTTCCTGAAAGTGACACTAGAGCCCAGACAAAACCATCAGAACTGGAAAGCACCAGCAACGGGGTCAAACTGCCTATGACAGCTTCAGGTAGAATATAACGGGACATGCTAAAAAAACTGGAGTGACAGGGAGTGTGTGCAATCAGGATACTCAGGGAGTAGAGGTTCCATGAGAAATGGTTACTGGAATGTTTAACAAACAATTTGGAGCACGAGGAATATGGATGGGCTCAGAGACTTCTAAATATGTGCACAATAAGAGAATGAATAGGCTAACACAAATATAGGAGAGAATTATGAATTATACAAAAGAATGTATATTTGTGTAAGAGTAGGTCATGGAGGTGACAGCAATATTCTATTACAGTGATAAAACTTTTTCCCACTTGCTGGTGGCTGTGTCCCACTTTATTGGTGTGGGCTAAACTGCATTTTGGGAGTTCTCAGTTCTAGAAAGTTTCTGGCAGAGATAATCTACTTTTAGAAGGAGTCTAAGAAAAAAAAGTAGTGGCCTTTTGCTTTGAAATGGTTTAGCAGCCCTGCATTACTGGATGAAGATCTGCCACTGTTTAACAAAACACCCACACATGCATGCAACATGTTGATTTATAATGCTCCTGTCTGAATATATATCCACATTTAAATGATATAAGTGGAGGTGTTAGGGCAGCTGAAATGATTCCATGCAGGAAGAATCAGAAGTAGGAGAACCAGATTTGGTCTCCATGTAATCCCTAATGCATGTGAACTTGATATTTTTTATCAGAAAAACAAGCACTTGAAAGCTTTGGTAAATTAAACCTTACTGCCATTTTATAAATATGACAATCAAACCATTAAAAACATATCTTTTTTATGCAAGCTACGAAGCTTGATGAATCTGACAGGCAACAGATGGGATTTTCAAAAACACCTAAGCACATAACTTCCCTCAGAATCAAGTAGTTTTTACCTAAGCTCTCTAAAAGTCTTGCTGACAAATGAGGAATGCTTTACTGAACGTAATATTTTTAGTAAAAAAACAAATAAAAATTATATATAAATTTGTACAAAATTGTAGAATGTTTGTTGGAAGGGACCTCTAACAGCTTTTCTCAGCATCCTGCTCAAAGTGGTGTGCTCTGCTGTAAAATGTTCCACTGTAAAAGCAATTTGCAATTGGGTTTCTGACATTTTATTGATTTTTGCTTTTACATTCTTGTTTTCTGATTTAGAAGCCTTGAAAAATTTTAGAAACCAGTTAACAGTCTATGAGCAAAAAGAAATTTTCAATTATACAGAGCTATGGTTTCTTGGCCTGGAAGCTAAAAAGATTGAAGGTTTGCCTGAAACCCAGAATAATAATTGTTATGATGATGAGCATGGTTCCTACTTAAAGGTAAGTGGAAAAATCATGGTTTTTATTTTCAGCTCAATAAGTTTGTAGTGACTGTGTGCCAACTCTTAAGTGTTATATATGAGATAAATGTTGTTTCTAGAGGATAAATGTGAAAAAATCATTACCAATCACTTCAAAGCTCAGAGGAGAATCCACTTTGCATTGGACTATTGGAGCATCACTTGTGATTTTCTCATTAAACCCTTGTTTAATGTAGACTTCACTTGCTACTGGTCCATCATCTTTCATAGACAGCAAACTCCCACACACAGGAGCTACTTTTAAAGCCTGATCTTTGCTATGCTGTTTGAATCTGAACCCTTTTCTTTTCTTTCTGAAGGTTTTACATGACCACATTGCCTATCGATACGAAGTGTTGGAGGTCATTGGGAAAGGGTCCTTTGGGCAGGTGGCCAAATGCCTGGATCACAAAACCAATGAATTAGTGGCACTGAAAATAATAAGGAATAAGAAAAGGTGAGGTGTCCGTTGCCTTTAAAGCAGCACAATCGTCTGTGTTGTATATAGGCAGTGACAAACCACAGTGATGTGAGCAAAGCAAAATCAAACCTCCTATACAACAGGTTTTCATTAAATGCAGTGAGATCAGAGTGAAGAAAAGGGATGTCAGGGACTCAGAATTGGCCTAGACCCAGAGAAGACCCAGCCTACGAAAGCAAACACAGTTTTTCCAGGCTTACATGGAGGTCTCTATATCTGTGACACAGTTCACACACAGCCCAGGTAACCAGCCCTGAATGACTGAGAGCTGAGAACCTTCACTTCCCCTCAAGACCCCAAAACCACAGGAATATGCTGGGATGCTCCCCTCTCTCGCTTTAATATGAAAAATTCTACACCGTGGATCCTAAGCAACCTCTTCTTCTTATATGGCTGGTCACAAATTTTTTATTGATGTTACCTTGAACCAGAGTCAATGAAGCAGATGAGAATGATGCTGTTGACTCCAGCAACAGAGTTTTAGCTGTTCCATTTTCCCCCTTCAGTGAACACTAAATGTAAAGACACTCTTCAAAACTGACTGTCTGACTGTGCTAGGTGTGAAATATGGCCCTGTTCAAGTAAACAGAAGAGTTCTTATGGACTTTGAAAGCACCAGGATTTTATTTACTCTGGATGCTCATTTGAAACTTTTTCATTTAAGGGCTTTTTCAGACCAGTCAAAATAGCAGCCCTTAAGTGTTATGTAAGACTAGGAACCAGCAATAATGAGTCAAAATTACAGTAGTTATCAGGGGTAAATGACACATTTTTAATCATTGTCCCACATGCTGAGTTTACAGTAAGATTGTGGTGTTTGTAACATTTATATTTCTACAAATACTACACTGAGTTAATGTTATCATTCCTGTGTCACATGGTATTTCAGATTTCACAGCCAGGCTTTGGTGGAAGTGAAGATCCTAGATGCTCTCTTGAAGAAAGACAAAGATGATACTCACAACATCATCCACATGAAGGAATACTTCTACTTTCGCAACCACTTCTGTATTTCCTTTGAACTGCTGGGGTAAAGTACATTTTCCTTTACACACACCTTACAGAGCATTTTAGACCTTGTGCCTTACAAGCTTTAATTTCTATGTCTTCTTCTGAAGAACTGGCAGCTCTTCATGTTGCAAGAAAGGAATACTGAACACACACTGAGCCTTTTGATTACCCAAGGTGAACTGAAAAAGACTTCACACAGACAGTGACATGATACAATCCCTTATTTTCTGTGCTGTGTGTTGAAGTATTCTTCCCTGAAAGACCTCTGAGGAAAAGAGTAAAATGATGAGTTCAGGACTGGTAAACTTCAGGGTATATAAATATGAATAATATCAAATAATTTAAAAATAAAGCTCCTTCTTGCTTTTTGATGAACCTTTGCTGCAAGACACATCTTAGGAGGAATTTTGGAGAAATTTTAGAGAAGTCAGGTAATTTTAGTCATCAACCTCATTATAATGAGAGAATTAACCTGGAATTATGGAGGTTATCCACAGTTCCCCATCCCTTACAGTAGAGCCCTCATTTCTACATGTGTTACAGCCTTGATGAAGATTCAGCACCCTATGGATGGCTTGATCTCAAAGAAACCTAAATTAATTGTGTTGTTACATGTGAGTCTGTCACTTGGAGACACACGGGGTAAGAGTTGACTCCTCTCCAGAGAAGACACAGACCAGTCTTTTCAGAAAGCTGCTATGGAAACGCAGAGGAAAATATTCATGGGACAGACACTATGTTTAACTCTTTACAGAGGAGTTGAAGACTGGTTGTCATAGAAAAATGTTTGTATGGTAAAATTTTTATTGCCTTTAAAACATAGTGAAAAGCCTTTCATTTGTGATCTTCCTTCTCTGTCAAGTCCTGGCAAATTCAGATCCAAAGGAAAGGACCTTGGTTGAGGCCAGTGGGCACACAAGCAGGGAAGACAGAAAGCTGCAGTTGTTTATGTCCTTCCAGGCACGTGGGGTCGTGCTGAGGACACCTCCTGAGATCATATTGCTGAGGAAACACTGGTGCATCCCTTTAAGGGCCACCAGCCCTGTGGCCATTTCCTCTGAAAAATGATCACAGATTAAGCACTCAGTACTTCATAGAGTCATAGAATCCTAGAATGGTTTGGGTTGGAAGGGACCTTAAAGATCATCTTGTTCCAATCCCCCTGCCATGGGCAGGGACACCTTCCACTAGCCCAGGTTGCTCAGAGCACCATCCAACCTGGCCTTGGACACTTCCAGGGATGGGGCAGCCACAGCTTTTCTGGGCAACCTGTGCCAGGGCCTCACCTCCCTCACAGGGAAGACTTTCTTCCTAATATCCAATCTAAACCTCCCCTCTGTCAGTGTGAAGTTATTCCCCCTTCTCCTGTCACTCCAGGCCCTTGTGCATTCACATGCTGGCAGAAGTCAGCAAACTCATTTAAAGCCCCACTGGAAGGAGCTAAGATATGATGGTCACAGGAGGCATACAAAAACCTAACAAGACCTGAATTTATGAAGGAGTCTATCTAGAAATATTTACTGCTGATTAAAGATCTTTAGAGAAAGATGATTTACAGAAGGTACCACAGCAAAGAGAAATGAGGGTGAAAGGAGACTGAAGAAAATTTATTTCAGTTCCTGAATGTTCTTGGTGAAAATCAGCACAGCTGCACAACATAGCACAGAGTTTAGCAAGCAGGAAAGTTCACTGTGTTACGTAACCCGCCCCAGAAAAAGGGGAGGGGGGTAACCCAGGTTCTTATCAATAATTCCCTTGGGGTGGATTAGAGTGAAACAACACTGAATAATCGGTGTCTGAAGGTTTATTTTAACAATTTTGTATCAACAGGTATGCTAGCATTTTGGGTGTTGTCATATAACAATGTGACATAGAGATAACCTTTGGGGGGGAGGAGAAAATGCATAGGGGAGAGAAAGACAGGATAAGAGTAAGGGAGAGCAAGGAAAAAGAAAAGATGAGAGTGGAAAAAACATATATAGTCACTGCCCATGGGGTCCAGCGATGACACTTGCTAATCCTGAAAGTGATGGTCTCGATTTGCAGGCGGTGGGGGAGAAGAACAAAACCCAAACCCCCAAAGTCACCAGTCAATATATGTACCCTCAGCGTGCTTTTGCACCTCCCCTGAGGCAGGGAGCTGTTTCCATGGACTAGTGTCACCGGCCGTGCCATGAACCCCCAATATTTTTCCCGCCTTTCGTGATTAGCAATCACGATGGCAGAGTTGAGGGGCACAGCAACAAACATGGTAAACTCAGCTCTTCCTGCCTTTTCAGGGCTTGACACCTTCAGCACTGGAGGGAGGGATGGGCCCAACTGCCCATCAGAGGTATAATGCAAAAGTCAAAAGCCCGCAAAAGTCTCCTAGAATGCATAAATCATTAACCGTTTCAGTCTCTGACACACTGACAGTACATCTTCAGATGTGGGAGATGTTTGTGCATATTACATGCAGAACACATTCTCCAGAAGGAAAATAGTTGTCTTTTTCTTCTTCACGAGTCCTCCCTCATGTAAGAAGAAAAGCTAAATACCCTCTAAATGCAGTGGAAACTAATCATGCCTTAAAAATAAGTTTCCCTAATCTCTTTTCTGCCTTCTGTCTTCTGTTTCTTCCATCTCCACAGAATAAATTTGTATGAGCTGATCAAAAAGAACAACTTCCAAGGTTTCAGTCTGTCTTTAATCCGACACTTCACTCGGGGTGTGCTGAGATGTTTACAAGTGCTCTACCAGGAAAGAATCATTCACTGTGATCTGAAGCCTGTAAGTACAAGCATTTCATAACCTGTTTTTCTGTACAGAATACATTAGTTCATCTTACCTTTCTTTTTATTGAAGGAACTCTAAGAAGAATCCATAAAACCTGGCAGGATATTTGTACAGAAGCTATAATTTTTTCGTGTTAGTATTAGTACTACAGTTGGCTGATTTTTTCCATTGATTCAGTTCATTCACTGAAGTATTAGACAAGATTGTTTGGTAGCCAAAATGTATGCAAATATGAATCCAATTCAGGTAATGACATTTTGCTTAGAGAAAAAAAATACTTGTAAAATTAAGTGTTTTGCTATGAGGGACTTTGTAATGTTAATATTCACAAGGCAGCCTGTTATCCTGTAAAGTCTATTTAATTTCATATGCCTAACTATAAAATTAAGTAGCCTAGTAAATGACAAAGGAATTCTGTAGAACAGTATTTAGGGTATCTACCTGTTTCTGGAGGAACATCTGCCATCCAAATTCTGCAGCTGGATCTGCTAAGTATTCCTGCTACATGAAGCATTTCCATTCTCCTTAAGCCCCAACCGTAAATTTTTGCAATTTTCTGAGATTCCCGAAGTATTTTAACTTTATTTTCATTTCAGATAAATATTTCTCTTGATTTCATTTTCAAAGGGACAAATGAACCACTAAATCAATAAGCAAGCTCTCAAATAAAAATGCAAAGGATGAAGTTCTGTTCTCACTTTGCTTAACGTATCTGAATTCAGAATTCTGACAAGTCACATACTGTCTGTACCCATTGTCTTGCCAATATCTTTGCCAGATCAATCTGCAGTGAGAAGTGAGGGTTGCAAGATAACCGAAGTATCTGAATCAGAAACAATTAACCCAATGGAAATGTGTTTCCAGGTGGCCACTGAGAAGGACTGAGGTCAGCAACATCAATTAGTGTAGTCTGTATTTAAACAGAGTAACATTAGTGAAAATTTAGTGAGTTAAATAAAAGAGAATCTTCTTGTCACTCAACAATTGTACAGTTTTAAGAATTTAATTTACGTTGCCTGAAACTCACATCTGTTATCCCATCTGCCTCCTGTGATATTTCACAACATAAGGTAGAATACGGAATTTCTCTGGATTTAAAGCTAACTAATGACTGCTTCCAAAGCCTGGCTTTCCAGCTGATCAGCTCCCTGGAATTGTGAGGGATTCAATACTAGAGACAGAGTCTTACCATGAGCACAAAGGGATATTTATCTGCAGAAGGGGGATGCACCAAGAACCAAGAGCATCGGGGTAGTGGAATTCAGTCCTTGCCTTGACTTTCATCATTAGCAGCTTCTCCTTCCTGGCACATATCCTTTTGAGTTAATTAGCCAAGAAACCACTTTGTCATTATTTGGCACCCACCTGGGAACTGTTCAGGCCTTCAAAGCTTTGACATATAGTTGTTATAAAGGTTGATAAAGGCAGCCATCTCTCTTCTGACAAGTAGAGAAGAATGTATGATCAAAAGGGAAATCAAAGGAAATCCTTGATATAGATAGATTTTTTCAATTAGGTTAATATTCAACTCTGCAGGAGGAAGCTAATAGGTTATGTTTGCTCATCAGTGCAAATATTCTTGAGTTAGTGATTTGCATTGCTCATTTTCCAGTGTTCACTGACTTAATATGGTGTTAAAACCCTCTTTTCCCTGTGATTTTATTTTTAGGAGAACATTCTATTATACCACAACGGCCAAGGTTCAGTTAAAGTTATTGATTTTGGATCAAGCTGCTATGAAGACCAAAGAGGTTTGCAGAAAAGTCAAGTTGATGTAATTTTCTTAATAAGCTTTCTCAATTTTAAATGATGTAGTTAAACTTTGCTTGGGCTAATATATTGACCTATGCCCCTAATTAGAACCTAATGAACTGGTGGTTAAGCCACTGGTGATGGAATAAATACTGGTAGGAGACAAAAAAGACATTACCCTGCTTTTTCTTTGTCCCAAACCTGATCAGCTCCTCTACTCCTTTTGAAATCAGAATTGCACTTGCAAGAGTGGTTACTGAAACAGACCTATGATGATAATCCAAATATTTCACTTAACAGAAGTTTGTGAAGTACAGAGACTCTTTCTCAGTGAGATGGTTAAATTATAATTGGTACTTTTTATATAAATACAACAAGGGAAAGGAATGGGAACGGTGCTTTTAATTTAGAAAGTCTAAATTCAGTTTTGGGGTTTTTTCTATCAAAGATTTGAATAGAATGAGCAGGAGTTAACAAGAACTAAATCTGAAAAAGGAAATGAGTGTATAAAATTAACCTAATAATAAATCTCAACAGATTTACAATAGACATATTTGATTTACAATAAACACCTTGTAAAGTAAGAACGATATCATCATCAGGAAGAGAAGTAATATAATAAATAACAAATGAAACAAAAAAAACAAACCCCAAGAAGGACATCTGCATTGCATTTTATTAACTTAGAAAAACAAAACTAGTTTTAAATGGCTTAATTTTTTTTTCTTATAAAAGACTGATATTTAAGCTAAGCCAAACCTGCTAATCTATATTTTGGGATTCAGACTTTTAGATTTACATCCCAGTTTTGTAGGAGGGCATAATCCATTTAGGTTTGCCCATGTTTGAGAAGAATGTAGTCTGAGAGGCAGCCTGGAATATTTGCGGAGAGTAACAAACTGAAACACAAAATAAGTGAAACATGGAGAATGACTGAGGAGACTCTCAGCTGGAAAAAGAAAGGCAGGAATATAGACAAAGTGACTCTTAGATAGATAGGAATAAGAAAATAACAAAATTTATACACTTTAATCATGTTCAGTTGTCTGAATGTCGAGAGGTAGAAGAATTAGTTTACTCTCCAGTGAGTCTCAATCTTGGAATGAGATCCTTTGGGGCTATAATAGGAAATCAGAAGGCAGTAGAAGATAGGTCCTACTGTCAGTGAAACCAGTATTTCCTGCAGTGATAATGAAGACCTGTTGATTGATGCAAGGGGAAGACTTTCAAACAAGACAATGAACATGGAGCGAGCTGAATCATAGCATTATCAGAACAATTCCCAGATAGAACAGTGGAAAGCAAATCACCCATTAATTTTAGGATGGGATTAGAACAAGTTTTCAGAGCCTCTGTGAGCAATCCCTGGATAGAGCAGAGATATGATGCCTGAACGTGTATTTCACTCTTCTGTGATATCTGGAATCCACATTTCAATCCAAATTATGACATTTTGCTTCTTGTCCAATTTTCTGTTTTGGTCCAGTGTACACCTATGTCCAGAGCCGGTTTTATCGCTCACCCGAAGTGATTCTTGGTCATCCTTATGCTATGGCTGTTGATATGTGGAGCTTAGGCTGTATCATAGCAGAGCTTTACACAGGCTACCCACTGTTTCCAGGGGAAAATGAGGTTGACCAGCTTGCCTGCATCATGGAGGTAACCTTTGGGATTGTCTTTTGATTTCCATGCTCATTTGGTAAACTGCAATGCCAGCAACAAAGAGAAATCTCAAGACATAATGAAATATTGCTGTGGCCTGGCCTTTCAGATGGAGGTTTAATGCAGCCAGCTGGCTCTTTGAGAGGATGGGATCTAGCACAAACCTGATTTATTGGAACATTTCACGTGCCAAACACTGCTTTGTACACTCACTGTCTTGCTTCTGAAGGAAACATACTTTAATTCTGGACGGAGAAGTTAGGACAGAATAAGCATATCTAAGGTGAGGTAAAACCCATCCAAATTATTACAGGCCACTCTTCTCATAGAAATCAGATATGTGCTAGTCAAATCAGATGTCTTTTGTCCATAGTCCTGCTGAGAGAGATTTTTACTAGCAGTTGAGCAGTCAGCTGTGGCTCTGACTAGTAAACCTTGAAAACCTCAAAGCCTCGAGTATAAACACGCTGGGTGACCAGCACAACTGCTGCTCTACTCTCCTGGTGGAAAAACTGTTTCCTAATAGCCATTCTTCACTTCTCAAGTCACAGTTTGTGGCTGTTGCACCTTATATTGTCTGAAACTACCAAGGAGTTTGGCTCTATCATTTTTTGTAAATGTTTTCAAAGAGTTTTAAGAATGTACTGTGACATTTCCTACCTCGGATCACCTACACAGCGCAAATGCTAGAATGGGTGCAAAACTACCCACGAAAACAAGTTACTTAGTTACTCCATATGAATCCCTAAACTGCAGCCTGATGTGGAACTCAGCGCCAAGGTCTCATCCTTCTAGTGACACTTAGTTTGTACAAGTGTTTTCAAAGGCAGCATCTCTCCATGTGGCCTGCTACTGCAGTTGGCACCAAGAGAGATGTTTGTTCTTAGAGCCTTCTGTGGTGGTGAAGATCCCAGTGTCATCATTTATAAGATCATAGAATCACTGAATCATTAAGGTTGGAAAAGACCTCCAAGGTCATTGAATCCAACGTTTGTGCAGTCGCCATCTTGTCAACTAGACCAGAGCACTGAGTGTCACTTCCAGTTGTTTCTCGATCACCTCCAGGGATGGGGACTCCATCACCTCCCTGGGCAGCCCCTTCCAATGCTGGACAACCTCTCCATGAAGAAATTCTTCCTGATGTCCAACCCGAACCTCCCCTGGTGCAGCTTGAGGCCATTTCCTCTTGTCCTGTCCCTTGTTCCCTGGGAGCAGAGCCCAACCCCCACCTGGCTACAACCTCCTGTCAGGGAGTTGTAAAGAGTGAGAAGGTCTCCCCTGAGCCTCCTTTTCTCCAGGTTAAAGATCCCCAGCTCCCTCAGCTTGTTCTCATAGGACTGACTCTCCAGACCCTTCCCCAGCTCCACTCCCTTCTCTGGACATGCTCCAGCCCCTCAATGTCTTTCATGCAGTGAGGGGCCCAAAACTGGACAGAGGACTTAAAGTGTGGCCTCACCAGTACTCAGTAGAGGGGGACAATCACTGCCCTGGTCCTGCTATTTCTGATATAAAGATATGTACAGACAGCATTGAGAAATCCCTTAATTCCTTCCACAAAAATGGCACAAGAGGAAATGTTTTGTAGACATTTCACAGTCAGTTGAGACGTTCAACTTCTTTTCATAAGACTGGTAAAATACCACATCTCACCTGATGGTTTTTTAGTATCTTTATTAAATGAGGAGTAACTCTGTGAATTCATTTTCTGTGTTGAAGGTACTGGGTCTTCCACCAGCTGATTTGATTCAGGCTTCGTCAAGGAAGCGAACATTCTTTGGTAATTGCTTCTGATTGTTTGTCCTTGCTGGATCCCTCCCTGCTAATTAATCACTGGTTAATAGCACTGACAGAGAGCAGGGCCAGAGACCCTCTGCTACTTCTTAGCTGATTAAAACTCTTTCAGGAAGGGGTATTGAGGAGAAGCAAAAAGGTATCATGAGGCCTACGAATGAACCTGATGCTGTGCTCTTCAAGTCTGCTGGGCCTCTAATTGCCAAGGTGATAGGGAAGGGATTGGGAGATCCATTCCAGTCATACTCTTTAAAAATATTGTTGTTAAAAGTGGGCTTTGGGAACTTATTTATGTTGTTCGTTCCTCTGTGTATAATTTGGGTTTGGAAATTGCACGAAACAAACAAAGCAGCAAAGTGTAGGATGAAGTCCCCAGAATGTAACCAATACTGTTTGCCACAATGCTGGCAGACTATCAATCCAACAGGAAAAAACTTATTGGGATGGATATGGATACTGTTTTTGCAACTCCTTTAAACATTTAGAGAGGATTTTTATTGTAATTTATTTGAGCATGTCTTTATTTTTTTTAAGATTCCAAAGGTTTTCCTAAATCCGTCACTAACAGCAAGGGAAAAAAGAGATGCCCAGACTCCAAGGATCTAAGCACAGTGCTGAAAACCCACGATGCTGGTTTCTTGGACTTCCTGAAAGGATGCCTAATGTGAGTTCATACGATGTGAAACAGGCTAGTTTTAACTTTGCTTTCATTCTCTTGTACCTTAAAAATCTTTGTATCTCTTGGGGTGGTGTTTTTTGGGTTTTGGGGGTTTTTTTGGTTTTTGTTTTTTTTTTTTTTTTTTTTTTTTTTTTTTTTGGTGGAGTGTTTTTGTTTCTAGTTTGTTTTATTTCATTTCATTTCCCATATAGTAGTGCTTGTATATCCATTATTATTCACAGTTCATTGCAAATTATTGCACAGAAAGATATACTGGATTAGATTAAAGTATGAAAGAAACCTGACATGCAATCATAGACTCACAGCATGGTTTGGGTTGGAAGGGACCTTAAAGATCATCTCATTCCAACCCCCCTGCCATGGGCAGGGACACCTTTCACTATCCTAGGTTGCTTAAAGCCCTGTTCAACCTGGGGCTGTGAAACAAAACATCATCACACTTAAAAGCAGATCATCTTCTGATGCTGGAGACTAAACTCTAAAAGCAATGCTGTTTATCCACTGAGGCCTTTGTTTTAAATCCTTTGTGTTTTATTAGATAAAGGTGTATCTAGATAACACAGATAATGGCAATGCACTGGCCCAAGACAGTGTGTATCTGGAGATCAAAGTCTGGCTTTGTACTTAAATCTAACTCCTGCACCAGCAGGAAGAAAGTCTTCACACTTCCTCCAGTATGAATTATATTTGGTGCTGATTTAGCTGGTTTTGACTGGATTTTCTGTGCTAAGCCTTGGAAATGGCAGTGATACACTGTGGTATATGTATGAAAACAGCTCTTCTTTGAACATATTCTCACAAAGATCCCGCATCAGGTTCACCTGGGTGAGACGAGGCTCTTTTTAGTTCCAATACACTGTATGTCTTCCCCTTAGCCGAGGATAAAAAGGCAGAGTATACTCAGCCATGCCTCCACCCCATATGGTCCCATATATTTTCTAGTGTTACCTGGCACTTATGCAAGGTTAATATTTTATGTCTTCTTTAGCACTGGCTTTAAGTTTCTTTCAGCAGTTCAGTAGCACTTCCCTAAAGAAATCCTAAAGAAACTGCCAACTTGTGGTTACATGGGGGAAAAGATCATCCCACTCTGTTTCACAAGAAGGTTGCTTTTAATGTTCTCAGTTTGCTACGTCTCTATGAATCACTGATCCATTTTGGTTTGCTAGCTGAATCAGAGAGTTTAGAAAATAACTTTAGTGAAGCAAAAAACCAAACCTCAAACAGGTAATTTTGGGTCCCTACCCTAATAACACTGCATATTAAAAATGGTTTGATGCTGCAGAGGGTTTGATCAGCAAAGCACACAGCACTGAAGTAAGTTTTGAGGGATGGAGAAGATCATATAAGGTTTTTCCTTGTTTTCAGTATTATTTTGTTTCATTAAATGCCCTCATGACCAGACTTCCAGAAGACAAGACTGAATCTTCTAGCTTAAACTAATTTTCAGTTAGAAATCGTTCAATAACTATTTCTCTGCCACGGATTGAAGGTGGGAACCCGCCCTGCGCATGACCCCCGATGAAGCAATGAAACATTCCTGGATCCAGGAACCAAAAATATACCGAGCAAAGCAGAAAACACAGACCTTGAGGAAACTGAGTGATGGCTCTTTCTCCGCAGCAGAAAAGAAAAAGGAGAATATTCGTAAGCATGTTCTTCCTGGAGAACTAAGCGCATTTATATCAGTGTTTGGGATTGCCTTGCATTTGGTATCATCTGTTAAATGAGGTGATAATGGATGGTGACTGAAATGTGGTGGGTGAAGGCCCTATTTCTCACTTGTGTAGAGCTGCATTCCAGATGTTTTAGAGCAACTGCCAACAAGAAGGCTGGAAGTGCTAAAGATCCACCTTTTACTTACTGAGAGCAAAATACTTATGGTATCTGACATCACACTGTAGTGTATTTCACTTCCAGGCAAAAGAATGCATCAATAGGGGTTTTAAGATACCAAGGAAAATTTCCACCTGATTTGTTGTGAATTTGTATCAATCATGTTTTTTAAGAGTCTGCAGTCTTACCCTATCCTTTTATTTGTTTGGTTTTTTTTATTGCAGAGAATATCTGGGAAGATCCATCTGATCAAGTGGAAAGTGAACTGGCAGAAAGACTGACTCCCTTCACAGACACAAGAGAAAGTGATGTGCAGAACACCAGGAAGCATGTTATCCCGGAGAAATATTTGGAAAACCAAATGGAAAGGCCTGTTCCATATGATCGAGCTGAAGACAGTGGTGAAACGGCTTTTCCAAAAACTTCTTTTTTTTTCCCACCAATTAAGTAGTGCACAGCACAAGCTATGACTGGCTCAGTTGCATACCTAGTATATTTTGTAGGTATTATTTGTACTCAGGAATATAAGCTATATCTGTCTGTACATGGGCTGTGCACATTGTAAGTATATTTAATGTTCTTTTCAGCCTGAAATCATCCAGCCAACCAAAACAGAATTTGAAAACCATTCCTTTTCCTCATCTACATTCTTGTGATCAGAGATTCTTCACAACCAGCAGCAATAAAATGGAGACTGTAGAGGTGGAGAGTGGCTTATTCTTGGTATTATAACAGACTTTTTGAATTTTATATTTTCCTGGATCTAAAAGAACAAATGTTTTGACTGGAGAATCTGAATCCTTTCACTTACATCAGCATATATCAGGAATAATTAATGGATAGATTATTGGATTTACTTATATATAAAAAATAAGAGAAATCAAACCCAGTGTATTCACTTTCCTCCTTCTCTATCTTCCTCTTTTCTATATTGCAGCTACTGCTTGGAAACCAGTTGTCACACCTTCCTAGCAGATTTAGAAATGTAAATTTAGCTCTATAGCAGCAACAAAGAAAAGTGATAATCTGAGCCCGTTTCTGTGGGGACTCCACTCAGTATTCACGTCAACAAGAAGAATGGATTAAAGCAAGATTTGGGGAAATTGTCCTTCACAGGAAGTTTAATTTCATACTATGAAAATAAAAAACTCAAACCAGATTTTTATGATCCCTATGACTTATCTGTTTAATTAATTTAAACATTTTGCTCTTTGAACAGTAGGCTGTCTTTTCATTGCATTTGTAAAGCACCCACCCCATTACAACTCCTATATTTACTGTAGCTTAGAGATAGTACTGCCATTTAAATGGAGATGATGAGAAAATTGCCCTACCAAATGCAGCTGCCACTTCAGCAGTGACATTGCAGTGATCCCAAGAGAAATAAGTGTTGGTAGGTGTTTGGAGTCACCATAAGAATAAACTCCCACAGGCTCTTTGAGCAAAAGGAAAACCCAAAGGATTTGGAAATGGTCCTCAAACACTTCTAATGTAACAGGAGTAAACAAATCATCTGACGGGGTAAGAGGTGACAGCACAACCAAAGGCCATTACTGACAAGCAGGCCAGCTTGCAGTGCCAGAATTATCTGTATCTCTGTCTTCCTTTGCAGCTGAACCCTCCCGGAAACTATAAAATACTGCCATTCTTCGCCAGAATGGTGTACTGGGAAAAGTGAGTTCTGTGATGCAGCGTGTTTTGGCACAGCGTAGCCGCAGTGGGTGTACTGCAAAGTGTGGACAGAACCCTCACCACATTTCAAAGAGAGTCCCACCCCTGGTGGGGGCTGAATGAAGGCATCAGACACGTCATCAGGCTTAGGGAATATTCAGATAGAGTTTTGCAGATATTTGGAAAACGCTTTATTTGCAAGTAACACAGAAGACAAGAAGCAAAAGGTTTATGATTAACTGGAAGGGTTCAAGGTGGGCTAGGAAAATAAGAATACTGATCCTAATATCAAATAACATAAAAAGTCAGATTCTTAGCCATTTGGAAGTATAATTTGTACTGTTTGGGCTCAGTTGCTACTCATTCTTCATCTGCTGTGTTACATTTCCTTCACTGCTTAGGCTGCTCCAAGTTAAAATATGTGATTCTCACAACTGTGCACTTGTGTATTTGTCTGTTCTGCCTCAGGGGCAAAGTTTGGGATTAAGTATATCAAGGTGCCCTTGACAGTATTGCTTAGTCCTAATGAAGCTGTAAACCCCATTTGATATATGGGCTTCTGCGCTGGAGCCACGTTTTCTTCATAATTACTACATTTCAACAGCTTTTTCTAGTAAGCAGCATCATATTACTTCTGATGGCATTTGCTGAAGGGCTTTTCAAGGCATTCAGTGTTGAGGGAAAAGTGACAAAGTCATCTGAGCCTGTAATTCGGTTTGATTATCCTTCTATTCACAGAAGGTAGATGGATAGCATTTCACTGTAGCTGCCATGTATTTACTGTCTTCCTTCCTGACCTGCTGTTCTACTTTGACTCCTTTAGCCTTCACGGTGAACACCATCTTCAAAATCTTTCCAATTAAGGGCTCTTTTGGATAGCTGTTGGAATTTTTTTTTTTTCAGCGATGACAGAAGTTAATAGAAATTACTTGGCAGAAAGATCCAGCCCAGAGATATCATCACTGCTTTCATATCCCTCTGCAGAAACCAGCAGATCCATCAGACACAGGTAGGATCTTCATCTCTGTGCTGTAAGAGGACAACCAACAAAATGTTGAGAAGAATCCTCTGACTCATGCTCAGCTTGAGGCCTACACAGACTACAGAGACAGTGCAAGACTCATAGCAAAAAGAAACACTGAATGATCAATTTATTGAAAAGCCCGATTCTCTATGATTTATTGCCATCTTTTAATCACATTTGCCAAGAAAATGAGATGGCTGCTCTTTTGTCCATCTCTGCACATTGCTCTGCCTACCTGGTCTAGTGGAAGGTGTCCCTGCCCATGGCAGGGGGTTGGAACGAGGTGATCTTTAAGGTCCCTTCCAACTCAAGCCACTCTGTGATTCTATGATTCTATCTTCCAGTTGCTGGGCACTTGACAGCACAGGTAATTGCTTTGGGGTGTAAGGTTAGAAAGGGTATCACAGTATGGAGAAGTTCTGGGAAACCATGTCCTTGTGTTGAAGAGAATTTGCAGGGATCGGCACTGTTGCAGCAGTGGGTATTTACAGGATGTCAGATACAGATATTTAGGAAATCAAGCTATGAGAACACAAAGGCTCGGTGACCAAGCTGTCAGAACACTTTTGTCTCTGAAACCTCATCAAGAAAATGTTTTTTTTTTGTAGAAAAATAGCCTTTCTGGAATTGAATGTTTTTTGCAATAACTGTACGTCACCCCTCCTCCTAGGGGCTGCCTAACTGCAATAAATCAAATGCACAGTCATTGCCAGAGCCCACACCAGACCATGGGGATTGTACTGGATCGTGAATTAATTCCTTTATTCAGAGTCAATAAAGATATCACCTGCAACCACCATCAAGAGGATGGTGCCAAGCTCTTTTCAGTGGTGCCCAGGGACAGGATGGGGAGCAATGGCCATAAACTAGAACACAAGAAGTTCCACCTCAACATAAGGAAGAACTTATTTACACTGAGGGTGGCAGAGCCCTGGAACAGCTGCCCAGGGAGGGCATGGAGTATCCCTGTCTGGAGACATCCCAAACCCACCTGTGTCACCTGCTCCAGGTGTCCCTGCCTTGGCAGAGGTGTTGGACTGGATGATCTCCAGGGGTTCCTTCCAACTCTAAGGAGTCTGTGATTCTGTGAAACACCACAGTCCCAATTTACGGAATGCAGAACTGCAGCTGGTGGTGAGGTGTTGCCTGAACACTGCCTTTGGATCCTTCACTAATGTTTTATTGCCATCTACTGTCACTCCAGGCTGCCTGTGTTCAATTTTGAATGCATTGCTATCGGGTCTTCTTTAATGCCCCCCCCTCTAAAAGAGTAATAACTCCACCAAACACACCTCATGGAACAATGAGCAGCAGTGGGGAGGTCCATGTTTATATCCAGAATATTATATCCCTACCTGGTGTGAGAAATATCTCTAATTAAAATTTAGAAGACGGCCAAATAAAGTGAAAAAAACCACTTTATTAACAGCGTGCTGGGTGCACCAAACTCGTGACCTGGTTCGAGCACACCTGACTGGGAGGGACAGAGTGTTCAGGGTTATACCCTAACCCAAATAACAATAAAAAAGCACCACATGTTAGATGAGGGCAGATCTGAGCCAGGAGAGTGCAGCAATATTTCTGTACTACACTGAAAAAAGAGACTGAGTTTAGCAATTGCTTCACTTAATTAGTGCATTTAAGAACGTCTCAGAAAAAAAAAAATAAAGTGCAAGAAATCTAACACAAACATTTTGCAGCTTTGCCTTGTCTTGAATTTATGGTGTACCATAACACACTGTGATTCCTGTAGCATCTGTGTGAGTAAACAGGGATCACCCACCCCAGGACAAAGTGCTAACTAGGAATATAAATTACCTGTAATGCTGATTTTTGTCTGTTTATCAAACCTTTAATATTTGTCAGATTGGATGGATTAAAGACATTTTAATTTTTCGGTCTGCAGAGAGACTGAAGATCAGGTTTTTAAAAGCAGAATTGTCACAGTATAAAAACAGGTCCAACTAATTGATAAATTACAGGTATTTTTGATAGGGAAAACCTAGGAAAATTTAAATTCTTAGAATTAATTTTTTCCCAATTGCCAGCTCTGTGAGCTTATACTCCAAGGATACTACCTGCAAAAACCAATCGCTGGTTTAACAGGAGTATGGAATAGGCAAAACACTAAGAATTATTTCCATCAAAACACCCAGTCTTGTCTGTTAGTCGACAGGAGCTTCTTTGTATCAGCACCAGTATCCACATGGCACTGCACTGTATGGGATGGACATAATGCACATTATACACAGGGAACTTGACTGCACAATTAAAAGAAAAAACTACAAAAAACAAAACCAAAAAGAAGGTGTTACAGTTATTCTTAATCATTTAGGCACATAAAAACTGCTAGTTCTTCACGTCCAAAAGGTTGGTCATAAGCTGAACTTTTGCTTCTGCCAGGAAGAAACAAGCATTAATAACAGATAATTTCCTTTGTGGGCTTCTCTGTGTTTGTATAGGAGGTAAGTGGGTTCCTGCTTCCTGGGACCTGGCTGGAGTCCACTTTTCATTTTCACCATTCCATGCCTATTTCCAGCCAATGCACGGAAATGCTCAAACCCATTTGCTTCCTGTCACAATCCTCCTGTTACAAATCTAGTGGAAGGTGTCCCTGCCCATGGCAGGGAGGGTTGGAATGAGTTGATCTTTGAGGTCCCTTCCAACCCAAATCATTCTTCGAAGGTTGCATTTCTTTCCACATTTCCATAACATGACTCCGACATATTTTTTAATTTAATATTTTGTTAGAATTTAATCTAAAAGAATAAGTAGAAGTGTTAAATAATCTCAACAAAAATTCAAAAACTCTGAAGTGAAATACTGACGTTGCTTCATCTGGTTATATATAAAACAGGATTCCTGCGCTTCCTACCACGCACTGCAGCAGGGAGTTGTTGAGCTCAGGAGACATGAGCTTGGAGTTGGCTGTGTGTCAGGGACGTGTGTGGTGTCAGCAAAGGGTTTCAGCAGTAGAACAGTCAGGGTTGTTTCAAAAGAGTCCTGGGCATAACATTTTCATTCTTCTTCATCTCCTGTGTGTTGTATGTCACCATAACCCCCAAAGAGAAAACTCAGTGAATCTTCACTCCTTTCCTCTTCTCTCTGTCTGGTGCCTGAGGCAGATCCTCAGAGGTGCCATTTGCATCCTTTGTTTCTGACTCTCCTCTTCCTTTTCACACTTGGTTCCTGTATGAGCATTTAGCTTTTTAAAGGAAGCAGTTTTTAGCTCCTTCCCTCTTCTCACGTCATCTATAATTTTATAATCTTCTTTGGCATGTTGCTCACTGCCAATCTGTGGTACCTTCCTGATCCTGCACATCTCTCCCACGCCTCTCAGCAGTGGCATGCAAAAGACCACATCCTGTTCCTTCAAAGAGACCATGCAATTCTAATCTTTGTCACACAGCTAAACCACCCCTTCTGGTAATTCAGGGACAGTCTTTTATTCCAGCAGCGTCTTGATTGCATCCCCAATCTCATGCTCCCCTCCATGTGAGAAAGGGATTTTCCATTTAAAAGTGGACAACTAGGAACAGTGAAAATTTCTCACACCAGCAGCTCTGCAACGCAGATTCCTTTGCCTTTTTTCATCCCCACTTCATCATTAACTCTATCTTTGGTAGTCCCCACAAAAGCATCAAAGTCTCTCAGTTTCAATCTCCCTGTGCAGTCCTAACCTTCAAATTTCCTTTACTGCATCCCTCAGCCCTGCCTAGTTCCCACCTAAGAGTGTCTTGGGCCCCTCTGGAGCAGAGAGTATAAAAAATGTCATCATTGTATTAGAGAATCCAAAAAAGAAACAACAAATACATTTACTGTCTCCAGCAGGACTGTGAGACACGTGACCTGGGATTCAAGCAATCTATGTGCAACTTAATCTCTTTAATACCTGAAGACCAGATCAGGTATCTCTCCTTCTCTGTTGTTCATCTGTTCTGTGAGCACTTGTCCCAGCAGATTAATACATATGGGCTTTTTTAGGCTTACCCAGCAAGTAAATAGGAATAATCTGCCACGTCCTTCAAAGTCCACAGACCTGGGCTCTGTTTTGTGGTGTATTGTGGAACTGGGCACATTGGAGACGATGCACAAGGCACTTCCTGGCAGGACTGGTTGGAAACCTGCTGAGAGTCTTTGTTTTTCATGTCATTACACTGAGAGGTCTCAGGCAGGACAACAGATGATGCACTTTTCTCCTTCCACTCCCTCTCACCAAGGAATAGCACATGGAGCAAAGGCATTTTCCTTATTCTACTCTTCCACTACAGCCCAGATTGCTGCCACAGCAGCTTCCTCAGATAAGTATGCACTAAGACTTAGCCCATTTCCTACAAACTTGCCAATAATCGTCACACCAGACAATAGAGTATAATCAGGGCTCATTTCAGAATCTGCAATGGAAAGAAAAGTTAGTCAGAAGGGCTCCTTTTCCTTGGTGAGAAGAGCCAGCATTCACCCACATAGAGGAGCACTGGGCAGGAGGCAAACATTTTGTTGCTTTTTCTTTTGGTTCTGTCGTACAAAGCAGCTATTAAAAGTGTTTAAAGATGTAGATGAGCTGACCTAGTACAGTTTCACTCAGGCAAGATGCCATGGCATATTATGTAAAGTGTTGATCTTTCCTACATTTTAAATTAGATATAGAACAGTCAGTTTCCAGCCCTCCTTTCTGGCAACAGGCCCAGCCTCCTGCACTTCCACATAAACTGGGCCCAAGGTGTCACCAAGACTCAGAAATTGAAGTGGTACTGTTGGTGATGGCAATGTCCTTCTCAAGAATCCAGGGTATGCTCTTCCTCTTGTTCCTCCCATGCTTTTGTTCTGGTCAGCCTACAGCTCCACTACTGCATTTCTCCACCTCCCTGGATCCTTCCAACATGGTCCACCTCCGCTGGGACCATGATGAACAGGAGCTGATGACATTTGAGCTGCAGGTCCATACAACTGGCTGGGTGGCATTTGGATTCAGCCCTCATGGAGAGTTGCCTGGATCTGACATTGTGACGGGAGATGTCTTCCCAAATGGCAGCATCTACTTCTCTCTAAGTTGAAAAGACTTCCTCTGCAGGCTCCTTTGTCAGGGGTCATGCTCCAAATATATTGAAATAAAAGTATGTTGAAAGGCTGAAAGAACTGGGATTGTTCAGTCTGGAAAGGCTGAGAGAGTTGGAATTGTTCAGCCTGGAGAAGAGAAGGCTCCGGGGTGACCTAATTGTGGCCTTCCAGGACATGAAGGGAGCCAAAAAGGGAGGTGGAGAGGGACTATTTCCAAGGGCCTGGAGTGACAGGACAAGGGGGAATGGCTTCACACTGACAGTAAGTAGGTTTAGATTGGATATTAGGAAGAAATTCTTTATTGTGAGGTGATGAGGCCCTGGAATGGGTTGCCCAGAGAAGCTGTGGCTGCCCCATCCCTGAAAGTGTTGAAGGTCAGGTTGGATGGGGCTCTGAGCAACTTTTACTCATTCACTTGATTTCCTCTCTAGGAAGTGGAGACATCAGTTCCCCTCCAAAGGTTGCTTCTTAATGTGTTCTTAAAGGAATAAGACAGGACATCCTTGGCAATTGCTGTTTTTTTCATTGTCAGGCAACCACTAAGGGTAGATGCTTGATGTTAAAGGAGCTGGAGTTTAGAGGAAAAAGATGCCATCAAGGCTGCTAAATAAAAAACAGGCCATTGTTTTGTTTCACTTCATTTTAATTTTATTTTTAAACAGGCAATTTAATGTTATCCAGATACAGAAAAAAAACCCCAGTTTATACCAATGAAGTGCTGCCACAGTGGTTTTATTTTGTTCTGCTGTTTTCAGTTCCCTTTTCCACATGACAGTAAAGTCTCTTTTGCATGAAATCTGCACTTATCTAAAAATGAGTGGACTTCAGAGAGAGTGAGGTAGCGACCCTTCCTTATGGTCCTTATCTTGTTACAAAATAATTCTTGAAATTTCCACTTTTGAAATGCTTTTGTGATTGTGACACAAGCAGAACTTATGCCTTTGAATTACTGCAAGAAAAAAAAAAAATTATTAATTTAGAAGAAAGACTTACTCTTATTTTTAATAATAATTTTTTAAAAAGTGAGTTGAGGCAAACATAAAACATTTAATTTCTCCTAAGAAAGCATCCTGGAAGGAAAAACTGAAGTGCTTAGCTTCAAAAATATTAAATATTCCATTATCTTCAGAAGATAAACATAACATTTAGCAATGTTTTTTCCTACCTTGGTAGTGGAAACTCTTAGTTATATTAGAAAATAATTTTGGTCGCACAAAAGTTATTTTTCAACTCTTTTACAGAGCAAAAAATATCTCCCAGTTATTTACTTCTGCACACATTCCAGGTAAACAAGCCAACGCTCACAGGCTTTCTGTCCTGGGGCACAGGGCTGCTGTCCCCTTTGGTCAGCCCCGCCCTGCCATATCCAGCCCACCTACCCCAAAACTGATACAAATGAGGATTCCTCCCAGGGAAAAGGTGCCAGCACAGAAAGCCCTGGCTGGCCAAGGAGTGCCCAGGCTGTGCCAGCAACTGCACCTGAAAGCCAAAGCTCACAGGCTTTCTGTCCCCGGGGCCAAGGGCTTCTGATCCCGAATTTTACCCTTGCGCTGCAATAGACGGTCCCACCTCCCCAAAACTGATACAAATGAGTGTAATAAATAAGTAGTAAAGTAATTTACTCATCAAATTAGTAGTAGTAAAGTAATTTACTCATTCAATTATATTGCATGTTATATTCCTATATATATATGTTATTGTAATCAACGTGCTTTTAAGGCTGGAGAACTGCAAGCTGCAGAATGGTTAATTAATCTGTCAGTACTGTAGGCTGATAGTCCTGCAGCTGCAGTTCTTAAGCTGACAAGACAAATTATTGTGCCTTGCTGAATAAGTATTTTGTATCTTGTTTTTCTAAAAGTATATTGTCTAAAAGTGTACGCATAAAGTAACGAAGGGAAGGACAAGGATCAAAGGGTCAAGTACGAGGATGATAAAGAGGATCCAAGATGGACATCTGGAGGGACTCACGCACTAGGCCTCAAGGACGAAGAATTACCTAAAACTATGGATAGGGAAGTACCTGGCAACTGAAGCGGGCCTGCAAAAGAACCAACCAGAACCAGACCTGCGAACTCGGATCCAATAGAGGGATAACAAGTGACTATGGGAGGGGAATTTAAGGGTATAAAGGTTACTGTTTTTGCCCACTGCGCTTGCAGGCCGTGAGTGGAGCAGGGGTCTCCCCGGCCGCCCAGCGTGCTGTTTTGCTTATTTGCATTTTATATAAATCTTTAATAAATTTTTGCTGCTATCTTCCAGCCTAGTTTCATTTACCTATAACATGAGGATTCCTCCCAGGGAAAAGGTGCCGTCAGAGTAAGCTCTTGCTGCTCACAGAGTGCCCAGGCTGCCCTATCAACTGTACCTGAAATCAATGGTTCCAGGGTTTCTTTCTTGCAGAATAAGGTCCTGTTCGCCTTTATCAGCTCTGCACTCCCATATGTGGTCCCCCCTCCCTAAAATTGAATACAAATGAAGATTCCTCCCAGAAAAAAGGTGCCAGCCCTGAAAGCTCTTGCTGCTCACGGAGTGCCCAGGCTGCCCCACCAACTGCATCCGAAAAGCAAATGCTGAAGGGTTTCTTTCGTGGGGATAAGGACTGTTCTTTATTTTTTTCAGCCCTGTGTTGCTACTGCTATTCTGACTCCCAGAATTCCATACAGGTCAAGATTCCTCCCAGACAAAATATGCCAGGACAGAAAGCGCTTGTCGTTCATGGAATACTAAGGGTGGGCCACCAGGTGAACATGAGAGACATTGGGTTAAGGTTGTCCTTCCAGTGTTTAATTACCCTCATTCTGTTTTTGAACTCCTCAACTTAAATTGCAAGTATTACTCCACAAAAACACAGACAGTCACAGACCTACCTCACAGGCCATCAGACAGAGCTGGGAGGGTGGCTGTGCTCTTCCT